>NC_080633.1:73484121-73784121 GCF_027579445.1 Ammospiza nelsoni
TCTGGCAACAGCTGATTCACAGTGGTCATTTCTGCAGGACAAATAAAACTTTTTAATACTCATTTTCTTAGATTAAAGAAAGAAAGAAAACGACAACAATAGCAAAAAACCCAAAACAAATGAGCAGAAAAGTCAGTCTGAGATGGTTAAGTAGCAATAATTACCATGAAAATTTCATCATTATTTCTATTAAAAAAAAATCATGATAATTTTGTGTTGAAACTTCAATTTTAGTTTTTTGATACCATAAATGTGTTGTTTATTATAATGATTTCCTGTAACTAATACAGAAAGGTGTTTTGTAGTTGTTTCTTTTTTTTTTTCTTTTTAAATCAATCAATCCTTTTCTATTGAAACGAATCCTCAAAACAGACTCAGTTCACGCCCTGCTAATTAAGAAACAAATTAAGAAAGGAAAAGGACATAGCAGTTATGTGAATATGGAGCAAGAGAAACGATTTGTAATGCTTTCCTCACAAATTTACCTCTCTAAGCCCTAAGAAAAGAAATTGTTGTCTCTCATTGGGATGAGAGGTTGCCCTCCCTTACCCAAGCTTTCCCCGGGGCTGAGGGGAAAGTGCAAAAAGCATGAAATAAACACACATTTATTGTCCTGTTCTGCAGGACATAGGGATTTTTGTAGATGAGTAGATGAAATATTCCTGTGTACAGATTCTCAGAAGAAGAAATATTGGGCCTGTTGAAAAAAAATTGTAAAAAATACTCTGCGTTCAAAATTGCAAAGCTGTATTTAGTTTTTCTTTCATTTAAAGGTAATAATTTTCTTTTTACTAATTACTCTTATTTCATTATATCACAATATGTTCTCTAAAATAAAGGCAATAAAGAGACCACATGTAAGAGGAAATCAATGAAGAGGCTCATCACAAAACCTGTAAATAAAACAAAGTTGTGGGGAAAATATCCCTACCTGAAGAACAAACAGATGCAGCCAGGAACAAAAACAATAGATTTATTAGGATCAACAATACTACTGCTTGTAATCAATATGCAAATGCAATTTCTGTGCTCAAACAGAAATATGGCGTGGAGCAGAATACTTATGAACTCACATGATTAGGCGCAGCATGTGAAAAGCTGACCACTTCCACTGCAGGGGCACTATGAAATGACAGCAAGATATATGCAGGATCCATGTTTGTCTCTAAAATCCAGATTATATACATAAAATTAAGCTGAAATTTCAAGGAGTCAGACTATGATATTCAAACACCATTACTGACACTCACCTCAATAGTAATTTTATCATCTTCCAAGCCATTTGATGGTAATATAATAACATAGTTTTTATTTTCTTCTTCTATTTTCTTTTTTCTTCTTCTCTTCCCTGGTGGTTTATTATTGTCAGTCTTCATAGAGGCTGAACTTTGCTCTGTGGATATGAGGCCTAAAAGCTTTCATTAAGAACTAAAGAAAAAATAAAGAAAAAAAAAGTTAAGATTGTTCTACATTGCAGTGCTCGGGAATTTAGATAAGTGTAGAATATCATGATGCTTCTAGAAAAACCTGTGAAGGCTGAAAGCTTAATATCTTTGAACTGACTTAAATAATACACTCACTAAAGGAAGAAGAGGAAAACAACAGATTCTGAATTTCGTTCTGAGAACATGTTTTTGTCAGTTGCAGCATAAGATCTAAAACATCATGTCAAATCAGTGATATCTCTTCACCTTCTGTTTCCACACAGCTTTTTGCTCAGGCTTCAGTTGGTGTTTCCTATGAGACATACAAAGTTATTTTTTGTCTTTCTGGCACTGACAAGAGACCATTCAACCTAAGATGTCCAGAGCAGAAATTACAGGGTAGAAAACAAATAGAGCATTTAGAATATTTTGTTTTCTTTGGGAACTATAGAAAACCTGCCTAAAACTGAAGGTTATCCACACATTTTTGTGAACTCATTCAACTCAGACAATTTAATCACCTGATGAGCACTTGCCAAGACAGGAAAACACATTTGATATTCTCCTCGTGATGTCTTTGACAGTGCAATCTCTTTTTCCCTTATACCAAGACAGTCCATTGCTCTCTGGGATATTAGGGTCTTCTTCAGTTCTGCATTCATTCCTCTCTGGTTTCTGATGTCTTTGCAATTTTATTGTTGTGTAAATGTTATATTGAAATCCTCTCAAGCAGAAAGTGCAGCACACAAAGCCTGTAATAACACCATGGAACTGTAACTTTACAATTCCCATAACCATACCTAAGTAGTCCCCTCAACCAAAGGAAAGAATTTTAAAGAAACAAATGCACGAGAAGAATTTATTCATGAAAATTAACGTGTTAAATTTTTATTGAAAGACAGTTTAAGAAATAGAAAAATAAAATCTTCTTCCTTTAAGGACAAGAAAAACAGCTGTAAGTTTCTAGTTCCAAAGAGTTCCATTAAGAAAGTCAGCTCATTGCTCTGTTCTCAATAATGACATTAATTATAGCAAATCTTAAATGTTCCAGTAACATTGGGTGAGGAACTTATTACTTACAAAATATAAATATAATTAAAAGGCATATAGTTTATGATTATAACACAGCTGTAAATAATACTTCATATAAAAATTCTAGAAGTATTTTCTTTTTTGTAGAGTTATCTAAATACCTACTGAGAAAACATATATAGGAAACAAATATGATAATCTAGTGTAATTTTCACACCTCTTTCTGACAGTTTCTATATTATGCCTAATTTGTTCTTTGGCTAAAGAAGATCACAATATTTCACATAAAAATATAAAAATGCTTTGAGGAATAAGAGGAGAAATGCATGTGTTTTGGAGAACATCTTCATTGTCAGTTGTCACAGGCCAATTAATGTGTTTGTATGTAAATTATTATTCTTGGACCCATTAGGTCACAGCTGTTCAATAGGTATTCAGCTTCTGTGTTTCTGAGGTGAAAAGGAAGCTATGTGTAGCCAGACAGTTTCCCTGACTTTTTTTGACTGATTTGTGAATATAAACAAATCACCAGAGATCCCAGAGAGGAGATTGTCTCTCCATCCCTATTATAATTTATTTAAAAAAAAAAAAAAAAGTGGTATCAGAAGAAGAGGGAGCAGAAATTTCAAATAACAGTGTTTAGGTCTGGAAAACAAGATTTGGGCATTGAAATCTATAGATTACATCCAATACAATACAGATTTTCTATCCACAATTATTTATATTTCTAGCCCTAAACTGTGAATTCCAATAATTAGTAATTTTAGATGCTGTGTCGCAGGAACATAACAGAAGAGAACTGCAATTTCAACCTGTCAAACCTGCAGAATTTGCAATTGTCAACCTGCAAATCTGCAGCTCAAAGAAATATGGAGGATTGTTTTGCAATTGGAGAGGGAAAGGTTCTCACTTTTTAAGACCAAGTGTCTTTGCTGAATATGAAACCCTACACAGTCGACATGGCAGCCCATGAATGTATGCAGGACACATTGGCTGGGCTCTCAGGCTTGGGGGAGAGTTCAGCTGTGACCCTGTCTTCCCTCATGCCCACCTACTGAAAATAAGGGACTAAATGATTTTTGTGACATTGGCCCAACAGCTCCACTCTTCAGACACACAAAATAATCAATGATCAGGTCACATTTCTAGGAATAGAATCTTAGTTACAGCTGTTCTGATTTTAAAAGCCATACCCATTTCAAATTGTGCATTTTATTTGTATCAGGTTGTTAGAATTGCAGATGACATACTATGGACTCTGAACTATTTCTTAAATCTGTAGTGGGTTGGATGTTGATAATTGTTATTGTCAAATGATCAATCCTATAATAAGAGTAAAAAAATCAAGGCCCTATCTCACTAGGCATGCTAAAGGAGAAAAAAAATCTTTTATCTCTCTATTTCCCTAATGAACTTTTTGCAGCAATGACTATATTATGTGATGAAAATTTACACTGGAGCACCCTGAGAGAAAAGGGGGTTTAAATATTTAGAATGTTTGTACTCATTCATAGAGTAAAACCATAAAATCAGAGCTACCTTAAAAAATATTGTGCAAACTCACATGCTTGTGTACAACAAGCAGGCAAACTCAGATTACCTGTGTTCCTGAATTACACCACAGATTAAAACCATTACAAATGCATAGACAGAATTGTGTTCTCACCCTAGGATTGCACACATAGCTTCTGTGGCAATTTTCTTCCTTCTATCTCAATAGCCACCAGAAAGTAACATATACGGACCTGTACTACACCAAACCTTTCTTTACCCTTTGTTATAACCTGCAACACTGATCTGAGCTTGTTCAAGAACTAAAATCCTGTTTTTAACCTGGAAATTTGGAAGGAATGCTCCTCTTGAAACCTTTGCACGGTGCATCTATTTTTAACTTCTTGCTGCAGTACAAGGAACTTTAAATTTCACTATTTTTCCACTTTTTTTTTTTAACACAGAATTAAGTGATGCTTTAGAATAAGCAAGTTAGAGTTCATATTTTTAAACATTTCTATGTTTTATTACCATCCATGTTGCATGATCTCAACTAGGCAGCAGTTTCCACAATACCTGAATGTCTACAAGGTAAAAAACTATTTTGGAAGGACAAGGCACTGTGTCACATTGCTGTTCTGTGAGGACAAGGAACAGTAAGTCTTCCACCTGCCAACTTGCTTTCAAAGTAAAATCCCCCTGGGAAAGAGGTTAGTGAGGGACATCCCCTATTGCCACAGGAGGCATGCACTTAATTCAGTGTCATACATTCATCCACTGAAAAGAAGCACAAGAGGGTGGGTGAAAAAAAATCAGGATCTAGCAAACTTGTAGTTTTCGACAGGGATGTCAGAGAGATTTTCACCTCCTTTTGATCCTCTTAATACAGAATATTCCAGGTTTATATTTGAGTTTATTTCCTAGGATCCAAGTCAATTACTTTTATCTATCTCTGTCTTGTAAAGTTTACTACAATTGGTAAACTTTGGTAATAAAAACCATATGATAATATGTGGCAATCAACATTATTACCAACCATGTAAATTACCTGTTAGACCCAAAAGAAATGAATGGTGTACTACAATAAAAAAAAGAACTTTCCAAAATCAGAAAATAACGACAATAGTTCTCCAATTTCTAATTCTTCACAAAAGCATGCAAACATTATTAAAATTGCTTTCATTTTATGAGGGCTACTGCAACATTTATTCCAGCCACCTTAAACATTCTGAGTATTTTGAAAGAAACTTTCTATTTTTATTATTTTATTCTCAGAATAAGGAAAATATTATGTACAAAATTACCATAGTAATTGACACAAAATTATCTAGGTCCTTTAGGAGTCTGAATTTACACTGACCTTGGGGAAGGAAAGTAGATACTTTTGAAAACACTGACTAAAATTGTTTTTCCAAAGTCACACAGAATGTCAGTGACAGAACTAAGGACTCTGGAGTGTTGGCACAATATCTTAATGAGAAGACCATCACATCACTACAAGAACAATCATAATTGCAAATAGATTACAATTCAATTAATTGCAAAATGAAGATTTTACAAAGGAACTGAATTGCAATCAAGTCTACAACATTTTTTCTCCCACAACAATCAGTTTAAAAAAATGTCATGTGTTTGTACAGAAGTGGAATTTCCCCTTTCAACAGAATACATTATCATTGTCAACTATGTACTTTGGCCAAAACTATTGAAAGATTTACATAAAGTAACAAAAGAGACAAAAAATATGGAATGTTTATCTGTAAACTAATTTACTGTGTCAAGGAGATAATGATGAATTACCTACACATAATATTATTCTACAGGTTTAGGAGAAGGAACACTGAAGCACGAGAAACGTTGCACTTCTAAATCCAGTTTAAAAGTTATGGTGAAATAAGGGAAAAGCTTTTAAATTGTGGGTGACTCCCTTCTGAGGGGAACTGAGGGCCTGGTATGCCAACCAGATCCATTCCACAGGGAAGTAAGAGATATTAGTAGGAGACTCCCTGGACTGATTCAGCTCTGATTATCACCCACTTCTGTTTGCCCAGGTTAGCAGTGACAGTGTTGAGAAGTCCTCGGACAATCAAGAACTTCAGGACAACTTTTTGAAGGGAGAAGAGCGCAGGTGTGTTTCCTCAATCCCATCAGTATCAGGGAAGAATGATGAAAGAAACAGAAGAACTCACCTGAGGAATATGTGTCTTAAAGACTGGTGCAATCAATGAAATTTTGGCCTTTTTTTTAATCATGAGGTGGTTTGTATAGCACCAGGCCTGCTGTGCAAATGGATGGGTTCACCTGTCTAAAATGAGGAAAGGATTCTATTCCATGAATTGGCAGGGCTGATTGAGAAGGCTTTAAACTAGGTTTGAAGGAGGAAGGAGGCAAGACCAGGGTCACTAGAAATGGGTGGCATTTCAGTGTTGGGGGGTGAAATTGGCAGCCCAGCTGAAGGGCATCTACACCAATGCACACAGCATGGATAACACACAAGAGGAGCTGGAAGTCATGGTGCAGAAGGAAAGCTGTGACATGGTAGCCATCACAAAAAGTGGTGGGATGACACACATGCCTGCAGTGCTACAATTGATGGTCACGAGCTCATCAGAAGGGACAGAAAAGGAAGGAGAGGCAGTGGGGTGGCTCTGTGCATTTGGGAGTGGTTTGAGGTATCTCAAGGATTGTGAAAATGAGGTTGAGTTCTGATGGATAAGAGGGAAGGCCATCAGGGCAGCATCCTGGTGGCCGTCTGTCACAGGATGAAGAGGAAGATTAAGTATTCCAGGGTGCCTGGCTGCAGTTTCATGATTTCCAGCCCTCGCTCTTGTGGGAGAATTTAACTTGCAGGATGTCAATTGGAAACTCAACACACTTGAGATGAAGTGATACTAGGCAGTTCCTGAGGTCTGAGGAACTTCCTGACACATCTGGCTGGAAACAGAGAAGGGCTGGCGGGATATGTGGTAGCTGAGGGCAAACACAAAATTATTGATTTCGCAATCCTTGGTGAAATAATGAAAGAGTTTAACAAAACCTCTACCTTGGACTTCTGGGGGATGAACTTTAGCCTGTTCAGGGCCCTGGTTCAGAGAGTCCCTTGGGAAATAATTCTGAATAACAGAAGGATCTAGCAAGCCCGGAAACACATCAAGAGGGAAATTTTAATGGTACAGGAACAGGCTGTTCCTGTTTGCCAAAAGATGAGCCTCCAGGGAAGAAAACTGACCTGACCAAACAGGGAGCTTTTGTTGGAATTCAAGGGGGAAAAAGAGAGTTTATGACCTTTGGAAAAAGTGACAGGAAGCTCCAGAAAACTACAAGGGTCTGGCCACTACTGTGAAAGAGAATCATAAGTGGCTTTAAAAATACATGAACAAAAGGAGGGTCAAGAAATATCTCCATCCTCTATTGGACTATGGGTGGAACATTGTCACCAAGGATGAGGAAAAGGCTAACGTGCTTAATGCCTTCTTTACCTCACTCTTCAACAGAAAGCCCAGATTTCTTCCAGCCCCTGAGCTGGTAGACAGGGACAGGGAGCACGATTGAACCCCTGAAATCCTGGGGGAAATAGCTGGTGAACTGCTGAGCCCCTTAGGCACTCACAAGTCTGGGGGATTGGGTGTGGTTCATGGCATGATACTGACGGAGCTGATGAAAGAGCTCACTGGGCCTCTCTCCATCATTCATCATCAGTCCTAGCTAACCAGGGAGGACCGAGAAGACCAAAAGTTGGCCAATGTGATGCCCTCCTACAGGAAGGGTTGGAAGTGGGGTCTGAAGAACAACAGGCCTGAAAGCTTGACCTCAGTGCCCAGAGAGGTCATCTTTAGTATGATCATGTGGCAAGTTCAGCACAACCAGGGGATCAGGTCCAGCTGTCATGGATTTAGAAAAACTAATTCCTATTTGACCAACCTGATCTCCTTTTCTGACCAGGTGACCCAGCTAGATAGATTATGATAATGTTTATTAGTTTAGTAGTTTAAAAATAACTTTTCTTTAAAATGTTCTTCCTACTAAGAATTTTATTACAACAAAAAAATGTATCATTATTTGAATTATTCTGGGAAGAAAACAAAAAGTAATATTAAATTAAATATTAAATATTCTTAATAATAATATTAAGAAATATTAAATGAATGTAAATTTTAAAAAAAGAGAACTAAGTCAAGCAGATGGGATGGAAACCTGAAAAATTCACAATGACATTTTAAGTGTTACTAATTACATTCGAATTAGTGCCTGTTAACTAAACAGGGACATTCGCACAATCAACCTTTCCTCTAAAGAAATAAAGAAGATGATGTTTTCTGGCCTTAAGAAAATCAATATTGTTATCCTTATTTGTTTAGTGATATTCAAATTCCAGCAGCTGGTTTTGTTGAGGGAAACAGGATACAAATTCTGAGCTGAAAAAAATACTTGTAGAACTCATAATTTTCATATAAACACTTAGAAAGGATTTCCTCTAAACTGAAAAGACAAATTATAGCAGTAAGCAAGGCAAATCAGCAGTTTTGAATTGTAGTGTTTTGCAAAATTCACAGGGCTTACTTGTAGGGGCAACTGAAATAGAAAACCTTTCAGCAGAACACCAGGACCTCCAAATGGGCATAAATCCATCACCTCCCCTGGCTATTTCTGGCTTGGAGTCTTAAGCAGTACTAATACCTGTTGATTTCTTTTATTTTTTATTCCTGCCTATAGTTTTTCATAGTGTTTATTAAACAAAAAATTGTGTTATTTAATTCTTATCTGAATTCAGTCTGTTAAAGAAAATATTCTATCAGTCTGATTTTCAGTATAAAACTAATAATAAAATAATTTTTTAGGTTTTTGATTGTGTTTGACTTGTGTTCTTGCTCAACTCATATAAACTGCAATAAATAAAGTCTGAAAAAGGATGAACATATGTTTCAGAATTTGGCTTCCAATAGAGGATTTTTTGATAATGTTCTTTGAACTGATGTAGATAAACTGTTAAATAATTTTATTAATTGTGAAAAAAAATACATATCCCTTTAAGAAAACCACCTTTAAAATGCTAAATTATTAAATCCAGACACTGCTCTGGAACAATCATATTTTTATCATTGTACAAAAAGTTTGTCTTGTCAGATCTCAAAAATGTTATCATCATGGAGTTTCTCCATGATCCTTTACCTTGTAATTTTATTGTTTGTGAAAAACTGCTTTATATAATCACTTAAAATTATATATTGTCTTGTAGAGAATAAGTCTTCTGTGGAAAATTACTTCTTGTTCAAAACACCTGTATTCCTTTTGTGCATATAGAGTTATGTGCACTTTTTAAAACTGTGTTTTATTTCTCATCATTGCACAGTGAACAAAATTCACTTTCCACCTAAGGTTATGTTTCATGTGGTAGAGGATAATAATTGTTTGCTAGATTCATCAGTACTGTTATATAGATTTAGAAATAGTACAGTAGAGATGGCAGTTTCAAGCATACATGATTAACAGAAAAGTTGGATTCACAACTAACATTCTATTGTGATGGTGCATAACATGAAAAAAATATAACCAGTTGAGAAAATATTTTTCCATTTTAAAGCAATCTTAGCATCCAGTAACATTCTAAGCTTGGTCCATCAAAACTTTCCAATATTGGCCTGTATTTTTAAAAATATTTTTAGGTATTGGCCCTTCAAACTAAAAAAAAAAAAACTAAACCAAAGCCCCCCACTCTCCCAGCAAAAACTAACATCCCAAAAATATCCTGAATTATTATTTTTGGTTTTTTCCATTGTTTGAGTTTGTCCATTCCTCTAAACATTTTATGTTTCAGTGACCTGTTACATTCTGATGTTATAATATTTTAAATGCATGGCTACAGATATTTAACATCTGAATGGAAAATGGCATATATGGATTCAATAAACAGAGGCATTTCCAGCTCAAAACTAGTTTTATTTTATCCTGTAACACTGAAATATTCTGATATAGTACAGACTGAAACTGAGGGATGAGGACAGGTTAACTAAAGGCATAACACAAAATATGCTAAAAAATGCTCATTGACTCTATATTGTACACAGACAAAAATATTGTATTTGTGAGTTCATCTAAGCTATTCAGACCATCAAAAGGTATTAGCAAAATCCCTTTCCTGCTTTCAAGGTAATCAACCAAGATATTGTACCAATCAATATGTAGTTTGGACTAAATGCTTGCTCAAGCACACAGACTCGAGTTTTAGTTGGACTGCCTGAGTCACAGATCATAAACACAGGCAGAGCCCCCTTCGCATCCATTCTGGCTGAGTACCTGTCACATATGATGAAGCATCCAGGAGGGAGAGGAGAGGGTTATGAGTCTCTCCATTTAAGGTTTCCAAGCAGTAGATTGAACCAAGTGCCCTGATAGCTATGCTCCTGCTTTCGGGTTTGTATGTATCTAAAGCAAGACTTTTACACACAGACAGAAACCAGAGAGCATAGGGGGAAAAATGTAGAATAATCTGGTTTTAAAGGGAAGAAGAAAATGTAGCATCAACCAGAAATATCAGATGTTTTGATGGCTTAGGAGAGATCTGTTTCTTCAAAATTCTCCTTGACTCACTTTTATCCCCTTTTGTTTCTCCATCTATCTCATATCAGGACAACTAAGTCTGCATTCTTCATACTTGTGGTAGTGACAATTCAATTTGCTTTTAATGAAAAACACATCTTGAGACAGATTTGACTATAAAGAGTCTTAACCTATCCTTGATATACGTGAGGGCAAAAGGAGGGACTGTGCTTAGCTCTTTTGAGTCTAGAATAATTGATTCACCTGGGAGAAAGAAATAGGTAACATACTTGGATTTGACAATTCTTTATCAGTCTAACCCACTGATATTAGGAAAGTTTTCATTTATTTGTCAGAAAAAAAATATATTCTGTCTCTGGGTTTCATGCCTTGCCTTGGCTTGGGCCTTGTGTAAAACCTTTTGAAGACTCCAGGTAGAGATTCAGTTGAGCATTATAGGTTTATGTTTGTATCATATCAGTTTTGTGTGGATCCCTTCCTCCACACAGAGAATATCAAAGATTCTAATTTTGAAAAGAAGAAGGCTGAAAATGATAGAAACCCTTCCTTACTGCAAAACAGTGAATTTATCAGTGACTCAAATACATTCTCAATGGTCTTTTATGTTTGTTATTTTTCCTCAGTCACCAGGCCCTCACATCCTTCTCCAGACACAAAATGTCAGTGTCTGCTTCTTTGACTGTCCATTGAGCATTTGAATGAAGTCACCCTAGGACAGAATGATAACCATTCATCTGACTCTCTGCATGGATTCGAATTCAGGATTATAATGCAGCAATCATCTGCATGGAGTCAATTATTTTAATATTCTCCTCAAGAAAGCTGATAATGGAATCTTTTTTATTTATGTATTTTGAGCAGGACATTTTAGTTTAAGTATCAAAGAAAGATGTCATTGTTAATATTAACCAGAGGCATCTTTATTATTTTATTAAATTTTTGAATTATATTTGCTAGTTCTAATTAGCTGCTTTTATCGTCATAATTTTTAACGATTTCTATTAGTTCAGGGAGGGAATTTAATTAGAATATGACATTATTTGATACTGCAGGGAGACTTTAGATTCAGTAGTTAAAATTAAATAACATAACCCTAGCCTTTGCAATGTTTTTCAAATTATTTAATTATCCAATTACAGCTTATTTAAGACGTACATGTTATTTACCTTGAGACAGAACTCCCACTGTGGTTTGATTCAGCTGATGGGTTCCAGGTTTATTCAGACAGTATTTGGACTTTGTGACTTTGGCAATCTTCACTGTTGTCAAATAGGCCTAATAATCTGAATAACAGATCCTACAATGCCCTTACTTTTGTGTATATCCCAGTACTCAAGATTAAATTCAAAGTTTCACATGGCTTCCATGAGCATTTTTACTACACTGTAGTAAAACCTATCTGTTGTCTACCCAATTTGTTTTGCTTTCAATCCATACATTCTTAAGACAATTTTCCAGCATCACAGAGAAAATAAATAAAAACAATGTTTGAGATTCCACAGTCCTACTTCAGTGAGCAATTTAGTGTGCTTTAAAGAGAATGCAATAACTCTCAGCCCTAAAAAGCCCTTAACCACAAAAAAAGTCTATGTTTTTCCTAAAGCATTCAAATATAGCTCAGTTAAGTAACAAAAGCCAGACGAAAAGCCAGAATCACCCAGAGGGACAGAAGTCATTGCTTGCATTATACAGATAGCAAGAGGCCACAGTCTTTCACTCTTTGAACACTCAGAGAACGCACATGTCACTGAGTCCTTATGATAGTTATTCTTTTGTTCTGAAAGGTGTATGAATACACTGCTTTGTTGTAAAGGGAATGTTGCATTGCTTTCCAGTTTCTTTAGGCATGATGCTTCACTCAAGCATGGCTATAATATTGCTGCAAATCAAAAAAACTCAGTGGCCTTTCATAGTAGGCTGAGACTTTGTCCTATGGTTAAAGGAGCAACATAACTTGAAGAGAGAGAAGGCAAGTAGCTGTCTCCCTGCTCACAAAAGGCTTTCTTGAAAGGGTGAGTGAAAGCTGCAGTTCCTGAATGCTGCTGCTGAAGGTGGGCAGTGGGGCATGCAGCCCTAATTTTCCTCAACCTACAGTGAGGAATTGCAGCCTGAGGGCACCATTTCATGTTATTTACAATTAAGCCTAACTTATACTTTGGTTATATCCAAAACAGGGGATCCCACAGCCACCTCTGGATTAAATGCTGAGTGCTCTTTATGTACTAACAGTTCCTCATCCCACCTAGGAAGATTCCTCCCCGCAGTGAGCTGTGGGGCTGTCTCTCTGAGCCATGCTCCTAACACCAGACTGTGACACCCGCCTGCAGGGAGATGTCCCAGCCTGGCTGCAGCTGATGCCTGGCCTGGGTCTGCCTCAGTGACCCTGGCTGTCCTGCTCCTGGCTGGAGCACTGGGACAGTCCCTGGCTGGTGAGGCCAGTTATGTACCTGGAAAAATCTCTTGATTTTGAAAATCCCTTGACTGTGAAAAAAACCCTCTTGACTGTGAAAAGATTTCAGGATGCTTATAAGGCTCTGTTCTGAAATTTCAATCAGTACATGTGAAAGAGGCAGAAGGAAATAATGAAAATAGGGACTACCTTCAACAGATCTGAAAAGAGCACATGAAAACCTATAAAATGAGAGAAAACCCTAGGTTTATGAGTATGTTACTGAGAAAGAAAACAAGGAATTCCTAAGAAAATTTGTGTTTCAGGCAGTAGCCTAAAAACATCAAATTCAAATTCATCTTTAAAATATAGGCTATAGCTATGACACTGAGCTATAATGCTTCCTCATTTTTTGAGGTTTGATGTAAAAATGAGATCATTCTCATATTTTTGGCCTTTGAACAAAATGAATCTTTCAGTTTTACTTTCTCAGGCCACTCCATTTTGGTGAAAGAAGGAAATTACTGCAACCTTCTTGTCTGTAAAATGCAGCTCAAGAGCTCCTCACCCTTTTCCTTTGTAAAAAGATGCCATAAAAATTATAGGGTGCAAAATGTTAGTAATAGCAGCACAAAGCCTGGAGTTTCACAGGCAAGTTTCTTAAAGCACTCCAGTATTGTGAATATTCAACATTTTTTATTGCCGAGGTAAAACAGAGAGAAACATTTTCCTTCAAACAGTGCAATCACAATCTGCTATTGTACTAATCTGCAGTGATATTTACATTGACACCTCCAAGGGCATCCCATACCCAGTGTGGCCATCTTTGTCTCCCTGTACATGCTTACAGCCCAGAGAAACCCTGACATGCAGCTGAACCTGGACATGTGGAGCTTCACTGACATGAATGGCAGTGCCTGACACATTCCAGAACCACAGTAGGATTTCTGAAAAAGTTTCTTCTTTTTTTCCTATCTTGGTACAGGAATAAACAAGAAAATCAGTGAGGAGCTGACCTGGAATATCATACTCCAACTTGCTCTTTATCACAAAAATCTGAAACAAATAAGTGACAGGGTTTTCCCAGATATAATGTTGCAATGTGCCTTATCCCCGGGGTTGTGCTTAAGGCTGCAGTCATGCTGACTAAAAAGCTTTTGCCCTTATGAGTTTCTCAAAATAGGGGAATGCCTCTCTCATGAGGGAAGATGCAGGGGATTTTTGTTGAAGCCAGTGGAACCAATGGATTGGTTTGCAACAGGAGAGCATACTAGCTACATTTCGTGGAGGGAGAGGTTCTAGGAAGTGCTTCAGAGATCACCTTTCTTAAAGAAGTGAAAAGAATGAGGTTCTTCTACAGTTAGATAATTCAAAAGAGTTAGATGAATGGGGCTGGTCATATTACAAATACTGGCTACATGTAAATACACGTGCACAAAATGTATGCAGGATATGCTTTCTTCAACCCTGTACTGCATAGTGCTTCACAGCTGGTGGCAACAGCACAAATTACCTTTTTACTTTTACCTTTCAGGTAAAATGCAAGTTGGATTTCTCTATAATGGAGTAAATACATCCATAGGAAAATTCCTGAGTTGACTGCTGACTGACTTATGCCCTGCAGAAGGGCACTGGTTTACTCACAGAAGGCAATTGAGAGTTTCCTTATTTCTTTCAGCTTTCATTGAAAGTGCTCTGAAAAATACTGTTGCAGAAAAATTAAGTGCAAGTTTCCATGCCTGTAAAAATGAATGAACTCAGGTTTTGTGCATATTAATATCTTCTACTTTATTTTACTGAGTTTTAAAAAAGTAAAGCGAACATTTATGAACCCACCAAGAAAGGGAAATGTAGAAGGAAGTTACTTTATACATTATGACTAGCTGCAGCTTGGAGGGGTTAATGATTTAGAACTAGATCTAATAGTCTGTATAAATGCCTACACAGAGAAGGAAATTTTTCATGATTTGTAAGAAATTAGATATGCAGTAAAATGAATTGTACATTAATTTAAACACCTGCCTTTGACATACTTCTGAGATCGATGTTCTGCTTACTGGCCTTTCCAAACTTCTTTGCAAAGCTAGAACTCGGGCAAAATCATTTCAAGCAGAAATTATTTGCCACAAGAGCTCAGTAAAATATCTTAACAACATAATTTGCTTTAAAAAAAATTCTGCATGAAAAATCTATGACATTTTGGGGTGGTGGACCACATTATACAGAAAATAACTTAATGAACTGATCTTTTTTTCTTATTCATGCCATGTGGAATTTGCTTCTGATTTGCAATTCTGTAGGATTATTATAGCAATGACACCAGTTGCAAATGTGGAACTGTAATATGAGGATAGCAGTCCTGCAGAATGTCAGGTTAGTCCATTTCTCTCCTGTGGGTTGCTCATTGACCTTCTCTCCAGAACTCTAAGTCAACTGCAATTCAAATTGTGATCCAAGATCTGTGGTGCAGGAAGTCAAGGGCAGCTCCATCCCACCTGCAGCAGAGGTAGCATCCAGAAACAGAGATGATTCCGACTCTTTCCTCTCTGCTTGCTATGAGAAAGATAACTTCTTCCTAAACTCTCTTATTTCTCTTCAAGACAAAAGAAGAATATTATGTTGCTACATTAAGTACTCAAAGCAATATTTGTGGTACTAAAACACTAGAAAATGCCTAATGACTTCATTTCCTTTGATATTTCATGCATATTTAAACAACACAAGGCCAAATCCTGGTGCGCCGCACAATTTGAAATCAAACTATTAAATCTCTGAGCTATCTTAGTAGATTTTTATGAGGTAGAATTAAAACTAGGGTTTATTATATTTATAGCTACAGAACCACAGAATAAGCTGAGTTGGAAGGGATCCATCAGGCTCATCGAGTCCAAGTCCTGCCCAGCATAGCACTATCTCCAAGAGTGACATCATGTACCTGAAGGTATAGCACAAACACCGCCTGAACTCCATCAGGCTTGGTGCTGTGACCACTTCCCTGGGAGCCTGTTCCAGTGCCCAAAGCTGCATTGGCCTGCGAGCCTGAAGGCTCACTTTTCTGCTTTCCCTCTTGCCTAGCAGTTTCTCAGCTGCCTGGTTTTCCAGAGATTACGAGAAACTCTGGCTCCTGGGGAAGAGCGATACAGCGTGAGTAATTCTCCCTAACAAAGAATTACAGCATTTGGAAGTTTCCTTGCAAAGTGGAGTAGAATCAATTTGTTATAATCTCTTTTTATAATCTCTAATAAATATTTCACCTTTTTATTCTGGAGCAGAAACATGTGATGTAAAAATGCACAGCCACTATGAAATATCTTTTGATGTGAATATGTATGAGTCTCTAAAACTGAATTTTTTCTCTGGTACTTGTTAGGCACAAATACCTTCTTAAAGTTAATGGGTACAAACACATTTTATTACACCTAGAGGCTTGTTGTTTTTTGGGATATTTTTGTTATGGAAGAAATAAAAATAAAGGTTGGCTCTAGACTCCATATTCTGATTTGGAATTGGAAATGATTAAACAATTTATTTTTTGTTATATATAATTTTCTTTATTCTCAAACCCCAGGCATGCTTGAAACACAAACAGCAAAAAAGGAGAATTGCATTTCTCACTTTACTATGCATACAGAAACACACTCATGTTATCTTTGGATTCTGGTTCTTTCCTTTAATGAGCATTTTAAGAGCTCACATTTTGCAAGGAAAAAGAAGTTAAATTTGGTTTTGTGCAGAACAAGACATCTGTTGTACCCCAGTCCAGCAAAAATACCCCACACTGCAGCCTAACATGATGTCAAGTTTGCAACTGAATTTAGAGTCATCTCTATTTCCACAAGAAGGAGAAAACAGACAAACAAGGTGGTCATAGAACAGCCAGGTAATGGGACGTTTCCTATTTGTGCTTTCGTTCAGCACTATTATGGCACTAATACACCAGTTCTGTTTCTGGGAGAAGCTGAAATTCATATTAAAAATTGAATAATTTCACATATAATTTTTAATGGCATTGTGGGCATTAATGTCAGAGAAAGGTTTTAGTTTGATCCTAAGAGAAGAAAGGTATGATCAGATTAAAACTCATATTCTGCATTTCTATCAACAGTGAAATGGATTGCAGCATAGCAATCCAAAAGACTGAGTCTGCTTCAGGCTCAGACAAAGCTCTTAGGTTGAGAAGTAGCAGTTGTTTCAATGCAAAATTATCTCTCCATGTTAATTTATTTCATTATAGTGATTTATCATTGACATTGCTTTTGTCTCACCTTGATGGTTGCAAAGACATTATTCACTATCAGACACAGTGCCTTTAGTCTAATTTTCTAAATGTCACTACTAAAAGAAACTATGCAAAACATTTTAATTAATGCTGAATACAATCAAAGTGAAGAGAAAAATGTTCATTGTACTGCTTCAGGAAAAAAAAACCCAACAAGTTATATTCAATTAATCTTTCCATGTTCCCATAATAGTGAACTATAAAAGGTTATTCAAAGAAGGTGATTCTATTTTCATCATTTAGAAGTATCTAATTTTATAATTTTTTACAATATTTTCTGGTCTTTGTGATCTAAGTGTATAACTTGTGCTTATTTGTTTGCAAGTTCCATATTTTTAGAAGAAAAGTTGGAGGGAAACTATAGTATAGGGAGGAGGTATGAGAAAAAATACAGGAAGCCAGTCATGCTGGGAATTTTCTAATTACAGGGCTAGTAAAGGATTATTGAAATGTTGACATTGTGATAGAGAGACCTTCTGATCTTCATTATCATAATTTTCAGTTCACCTACTATAAATTTTACATAAAGATGCTGCTAGAATAGTTTATTTTGGTCAGATTATTTTATCTAGGCATTTGTTATCTAGATTTTCTAGTAATTTATCTGACTGCTCTGGCATTTATGACTCTCTACCTGGGGAAGAATTTCAACATAAGTTTTCCACTACACCGGTGTCAAATTACCTTTATGATGTAACTTTTTATGTTTAGTTCCTCTCTCCAAACCTATACTTCTCACTAGAAAATTTTCAGAGCTGTGACTTGAAATGACCCAAATTTATTGTGTAAATACACTGAAATGAAAAACCTTGAAGTAGAAGTGCTGCATCCAGCAATCAGAAGGTAATATTTTTCTCCAGACTGTCAAGAGCTTCCATTTTTATTCTCTTTACATTTGTAAAATGGAATTCTAAAGTATATTACAACCTTGCAACTTTCTCAAAAAATCTTATGTGGAATTTCAGAATCTGCAGATGTAGTGATTATTTTTATTGCCATTATTTATTCCCTTATGAGAAGAAGTACCTCTTCTAAACCTGGTGTATTAACCTTACAAGATAATGCACAAGCTAAAGCTATGATTTCTTTCTCCTTTTATTTTGGTTTGGTTTTTTTTTACAACTCCACCTTAGAAACAAGCTCAATTGAGGTCCTATTTGAAGGAATGTTTAGAATTCAACTCACATTTCTTCAAATCATATTTAAAATTTTCAGAGAAATTTGAAAATATTTTAGAAGGGGATAGGCCAAGTGAATATTCACCTTGGATGAACTTGTGAAGATTGTGCCTTCATAGTGTTTCACTGAATTGTGAACATGTATAAAACTGTCTCAAACTGAGAAATGGAGCAAATGTAATCCTTACCCACACCTTCTGTAATTCATAATGCTGGAGATGTTAGAGATACAAAAAACTGATCCTTTAAAACAAACAAACAAAAAAGAAAAGCCCTGAGGCTAACTTTAAAGGTTAAGCAGCCTTTCTTTCTTCTTTGCTTTGTCCTTTGATATTGCCAGCTTCTTTATTTATTCGTTTTGACTTCCAAGCTGCTCAGCTGGTGGATGGAGCCTCTTAGTGTAATAATGATATAAGCCTTCATTTCTGCTTGTAAAAATGAAATATCCATGGACAATTGAAAATTGTCTCTCTGCTGCCATGTCAGTCTCCTAAGACTTCTCATCTGAGAACTGGTATCTGTTTGACAGTGGTATGAAAGTGGTATTTATCAAAGAGTTTCATATGTTCTGCTTGGGAATTACATATTGTCTCTACAATGCAGGTCTGTCCTTCTGTGTCTTAGGGTAAATCACCTCTGCATGCAGGAGAAATCCATTCCCTTCTTACTCATAACAAATTTTGTCTGTGGAGGAAGACCAAGTCTCAAGCACAATTTAGACTTCCAATTTATGCTTCTGTATGTTTACATAATGCAACTGGTATATAAAACTACTTACAAGAGAAATCCTCTTGCTGCTGAGAGGCTGTAAAACCCTTTAGATATGAATTTAATACCTAGGATAATAAGGATCAGCTGAATCTGGGCAGATAATGTGACTTGGAGATACACAGAGAAAAATAGCTTGGAGTTACTAAATGTAGGGTCTCAGCCCACAGAGAGAAGGCTATTGCCTCTGGAACTGAAGGGACAAAGAAAGGAGCAAGATAAAAGAGAGGAGTACATGAAAGGACTGAACTTGTGAGATGCCCCAGCAAACAGCTTCCCCTGTTAGCAAAGGTGAGTTGCATGTGGAAATGGGCTGTATGACAAGCACCAGAGACAAAGCTGTGATCATGAGACTCCTTTGTTTATACTGACTTCATCAAGCAGCTGAGGCTCATGGGGAAAATGGGTTTGTGCATTCAGAGCAGCAGTTGCAATCCAAAAGGGGAAACATTGCTGAGCTATAAACTCATGGCATGCTGCAGACTGGGTACCTGGTGCAGACATAAGCAACGGAAGTGAAGGGAGGTCACTGCTAGGTATTTAGTGAGACCTCTATTGAATGGATGACAATTTTCTTTTGTTGCGAAGGAATTCACCAGAGATAGCTCAGGGCTTTTAGTAAGCCATATAAGGTTTCACTCCCACGGTTTTAGGTCCTTAGTCCATGTACTCTGAAATATATTCTAGGCTTCATGTTAAAGCATGTACTACACAGAAAAACAGTCAATCATTTCTATGCCAATAATTTGCTAAGTAGGATTAGCACTAGCCAGTTAAAGATGTGATATTCACAGACATAAGGGTCTGTGTATTCACTGGGAATTGAAACATGTTACAGCTGGCTTTCACTTACCTAACTAAAAATTGAAGTATGTCTTACACAGTTCAGACTAAATGTTGAGGAAAGAAGATAGATTTAAAAAAAAATAAAAATAATAATTTAAAATAGGAACAGAATCTAGTAAAAAAACCAGAGTTCATTTTATTTCAAACATCAATAAAGGAAGATTTTCATTAAATAGAGATTACAGGACAGTTTTATAAAAAAATTTGCAACTTTTCTCCTTTGGAATTAAAATAAAGTTAATAGTATTCATTATTTATATTTCAGGCCATATGTGAAATATCTGCATATTATTTCGGTCTGCCAGGTAGGGTTCAGGAATGCAAAAATGACTGTATGTGCAATATATTATTTCACATATGAAGAAATTTTCGTATGCATAAATAAAGCATTCACTCAGTGAGAAAAGAAAGTATATACTACTGTATTCTGGAAAGAAAGTATTTTAACCTTATTACCTTATTTTCTAATGCAATAATTCATACCACAGAGAAAAAACAAAAGCAATACTATTATGTGGATTTTCAAAGAGTTAGGGAGGAATAGACAAGGCACAAATAGTTGAGAACAACAACATGACAATGAGTTTTGGGAAGGTTTATAGTGGTGTCTAGTTTTAAGCATTTATTGCAGAGGAGATAAACTCAACTTATACCTTTAGGGTGTCAATTGCAATACAGTTGGCCAGAATGTTCCCAGATACCTGATTTAAAATGAACTAGGTAAAGATAAAAACAGACAAAGGAATGAGACTGAAGTTGGAAGGCTAGAGGCATAGAACATGACTGAAATACTGCTTGATATTTGTTCAATATTTGTTTGATTGTTATGACAAATGAGATTAAAATTGATGCTTTGCTGCCCAGTGACAGTGATATGAAAAAAAACCCAACTGATTCAAAGGAAATATTTGCTATGGTAGTCAATAGCCAGAAAAATCAGTCAAGCCTACAAGAGGAGAAAAGAGCACACAATGTCATGGAAATTAGTAATGTAGATCAGAAATTGTATTCCTGTGAATTAAATCATTACCTAATTTAGTTTTTCTTAATCAATAATTCTTCTTTAATAAAAAAGTCTCTCATATCCAAGAATCTTAGACAAAGCTATTCTTTGGGTTAATTGAATATTCAATAGTAAAACAGACAATTACAGGAGAAGCATTTTGAGTATGTTTTCAGGCAAATATATGTTTCTGGGTAACCTGACAACTGAGTTCAATGATCTATTGAAGACCATAGGTCTTCTTTTAAAGTAAAACTTAACTTGCAGAAGAACACAGCAAATGGCAAAACTTCCACTTAATTTCTTTCAAAAAATTGCATCTCAGATTCTTTTGGTGGCAGGGTGAGGAAAAATGCTACATTGTGATTTCATATCTACTATTATAAAGCCTGTCCAAGGTACTCTGAAGGTTGTCTAACAGAAAAAATGTGATAGATTCTCAACAAAAAAGAATTTTTATGGGTCTATTCATTACTTGATTTAAGGCCTTGCTAAATTAAATGCCCAAATGACATGAAGTTTGTGCATGCCCATCTCTGTGACTGTTTTTTAAATATTATAACCTGTATGGAAATAAACATATTTCTCTAATTTTGGAATTTACATTTAGCAGTATTTTAGTTTTGGGGATTTTCAATAACTTTGTGCAGAGTAATTTTCTTTTCAAGGTGAAAGTGGCAAAATCTGGTCTTTTTGCAGTGAAAATGAGAGCTTGGACCAGACTATGATAGCATTTTGATGTTCTGCAGAAAACTCCATTACAATGTCTTAGCTTTGCCATGCTGAACCTGGAGTACTTGCAATAATCAGTGACCTTCCTAGCTTGTTTAGGGTTTTTTGTTGTTGTTTTCAGGTTTTTTGCTTGGTTGGTGTTGGTTTTGGTTTTTTGGTGTTTTTTTTCTGGGGGGGCGAGTTGTTTGTTTAAGTTTGTTTTTTTTTAATTATGAAAAAGCAATATTTAGGAATTAATTTCTGCACTCCTATGTAATCTTTGCAAGCATAGAAAATGTATGTAAAATTATGTGAACCACTTGTTTGCATTCACAGTAAAAACTATGAAAACCTCATTTTTCAGGCTGTAGCAGAGAAGAAAGCCACAAAATGGTGGCATGGTATCAACTGCAAAATAAGCAACTTGACAATAGAAATAATAATAATAAAAATCATCAGTAATCTTGGTTTTATCCAGAACACTAACAATAAGGAATCTATTCCATAGCAAGAGAGTCACCAAGGAAAATGTTAGATATTTCCTAAGTGCATTTTGTTGATACTAGGTACTGAATATAATGTATCTAAAATCCTTTACACATCTTCTTTATTTAATTGATTGATATATTTACATTGTAAGAAAACAAAGTGGGTGATCTTTTTTTTTGGTTGTTGTTGGGTTGGTTTTTTTTGTCTTTCATGTCTAACTGTAAAAGGAAGGAAATTAATAGAATATTACAGATTTATTTGAGTTTGTCTGGGGACTGAATAACATTGTGTTTTTAGAACTGTTTTTGACTTAAAAACCCCTGCTGGCTTTGAGACACCTTCATTTTTTTGGAAAGTGCTTTATACAGTTGATCAGAAGTTTCCCTCCAGCATGTTAGTTTTTCAAGAGCTGTTTACACATCTTCCTTTACACCACAGTGGCAACACAGAGGGGATTTAAAATGAAAATAATTTACCTGCAGGTCTAAAACAGATACAAGACAGCTCATAAGCCACTACTCAAGATTCATGAAACCTCAGGATCGGTATCCATTACCCATAAGTTTTTTTTCAAATCACACCTAAAGGTATGTTATGATCTGGTTATTAAAATTATTAGAGAGATGCTTCTGCCCCAATTAAGGTGCAAACAAAACCAAAGTCAAGAGTATGGATTTTATTTAACAGTAAATTTGAGGCAGACAGAGAGATAGAAAGAAATAGAAAAAAAGGAGAGAGAGGAAGAGAGTGACAGGGACACAAAGTACAAAATACCACTATTCTGCAGATCCTGAAGGCATTGATCCTCTTCTTCCAGTCTTCTTGATGGTGAGGGTCCCTCAAAACATAGTTTGTTGGATTAATATACAGTCAAGCCAGGTGGGAATACCCAGATACTTCCCCTGGAGTTGTGGGGGCGGCAAATCTGGCACTGTCTCTTGCAATAGACTCTGGATCTGTGGCATCACTTTGTGTCACTATACAGTGCTCTGGTGCAAGGCCTCAGGAATGAGTCTGGGGACCAATTTAGGGGATCTCTGATGGATTATGACACGTCCTCTGGTGCCCCTCACATGCATGTCCCAGGTATGTGGCCTACCCAGGACTGGGGGTTCAAGAGCTGACTCAGTTTGCGTAATGGAGGATGGGTGTTTGCTGCCTCTGACCAGAGGTTATGCCACACACCTAAAACTCTCCTCCTCTCTACTCAGTTTGTGGGAGAGTGTGTGCAAACCCAGCCTCAGCAGATGAGTTTATGGGGTTGGGCTCCCCTACCCCAAAGCCAGCCAGGAATGACTTTCAGGACAGCTCCTGGGTTTGGCTTTCTTGTGGATGCCTTCTTCTCCCTCAACCTTGTTTACTTTTCCCTAGACCTAAGATAAATGGATGATAGCATGTCTCAAGTTGCCTTAAATAGCTTAACTCACTGTCCAAAGTTCCAGTCAGGAGGTATATTCAGGGAGAGGTGGGCGTTTTATGCAGTTTTGCTGCAATGGGCAAAAAGTCCTTCAGGACAATGTCTAAGCCATCAACCATAATATTTCCCTTTCACAAGGTATCAAGAAACACTAGAATAAGGAGAAAAATACAATCCTTCACTTGTTTGAATGCCTGAAAAAATACTATCAATTATATTCCAAATTCTAATTTTTTGAGTTTCAGAAAAAGGTTGGCAAAGGCAAAACAAATAAAAACACTATAGGGCTGTGCTGATTATGGGGTAGAGCTAATTTTCTTTACAGTGATTGGTACAGGGCTGTGTTTTGCATTTTTACTGAACACGAGGTTGATAATTCAGACATTTTGTTGTGGTTGTTGAGCAGGGCTTGCAAACAGCAAAGCCTTTTCTGCTTTTTGTGTGTCATTCTGGAAAGGAAGTTGTGGGGTGCTTGGGAGCCTGGGAGGAGACACAGCCAGGACAGATGATCCCAAATGATAAAAGGGATATTTCAGACCATATGTCATCATGCTCCCTATATAAAATTGAAAGGAAGAAGAAGGAAGGGGGGATGTTTGGAGTGATGGTATTTGTCTTCCCAAGCCACTGCTACACATGATGGGGCCCTGCTCTTCTGGAGATGGCTGAACACCTGCCTGCCCATGGGAAATGAATACCTGGTTTTGCTTTTCCATATTACACTGTCTTTACATCAATCCATGTGTTGTCTACATTTTACCCTTCTGATTCTCTCCCTGATCACACTAGTGGGAGAGAGCAGGAGTGGCTGAGTGGGCCTTGGTGGCTGGCTGGGGACAAAGAGCAACAAAGGCCCATTAACTTTTTACATGAATATACAAGTGACTTGTAGCTTTGGGGGGAAAAAAAGTCAAAAACCAAACTTCTGTCACAAAGTACAAAAATAAATTGATCGAAATACTGTTTTAGTATAGTTCTTGTTTTTCTTTACTGAATAATCCATTATTATATATCTTACTTTTCTTTACTGAAATATACATTGTAGCTCTTGCTTTTCTTTACAGAAATATCCCTTATCCATAAATAATATATGATGATTTATTTGGATTGCTCTTAAAATTTCAAAAATTAAGTTTCTTTGATAGTTTACTTCTTCACTTACTGATATCTTACTTGAGAGATGGAAACATTTAATAAAAGCTGGTCATTGCTTAAATACTCATAAAGAATAACATACTAGCCAAACAACTATGCATCATAGTTTAAGTCAGAAAAATATTAAGACTAAATGACACTTGGCACTATTTTAATGATCAGAGTTAATTATCAGCCACATTTGAAAATGAAAGAGAATGGAAAAGCTGACGACATTGAATTAAGTTAGATCAGTTCATAAAATCAGTCAACATTCCAGTAAGGGGTGGGCAGCTTGCAAGGGGTTAATATGTTCTTAGCACTTTGAAGTCTAAATTACTTTTAGAAAGTAATACCCATATGGTACCTTGAAGGAAGGCCTAAGCAGTAAACTTTAACTGCTGCCTGAGTTGGCAATCATTTCATAAAGACAAGACACTGCACAAGAAATTACTCCATAAATAAGATCCCTTACAGAAGAATTAAAATGAAATTCATATTATTGGTCTTCACTAGGAGCCATAAAAAACACAGGACAGCCAGGAAGTGGCACTTGTTTCAAATCACTGTTAGAAGCACCTGAAGGACACCCCTAAAGTCAGCTTGATCAATGATGATTAATGCATTGGTCAAGCTTTCTGTGCAACTGCAATGCATTTGGAAGCCTTGAGGAAATTCATCTGGCAAAAAGAAAATAGGACAGATATGAGATATTCCTACTGCAGAGATTTTTCCTATGACCATTAATCCAGATATGTGCCCTAACTTACTAAGCAAAGTATCTCTAAATATGTTGTCCCCAAATCTTTTGGGATCTCTCCTCTTCTCATCTCCTTGATACAAGATCTCTGAAGTGTGACCTGTTTTTTGTGGTTTGAAGGGAGATATGTGGTCATACTGTCGGAATGCAACTTATGATGCCCTCTGTCAAATCATGCATTTCGCTAGCAGTGACAAGAAAGAAACTCCTGTATGATGTTTGCATTGAGTCTCTGCTGTGCCTGGATGTGATATTCTGTGAGTATGACACAAGGCTGTCTGTACTGGAAAAATGTCACATGGAAGTTTAAAGGTTTGACCTATAAATCTGATGGGCATGATGGCTGCAGGTAGGTGGAGGTGGGAGGGAGAGAAATTGAAAAGTGTATGTCAGCTATTTGAACGAAGGCTTCTTTATATCATAGAAGAGGCAGGCAGAAGAGAAATAAAATTGCTGGAACCAATGTCAGAAGCCTAAAGTATCCAAACCAGAAAACAAGAAATGATATATCATTACCTAAACTGAATTGGATTACTGGAGCCCTTCCACAAAAGTCATGATTTGCTCTCCTTTATAATTTAGTTTTTCCTTCAGACACTACAAACCATGAGCAAAATATTCTGAAGTATTACTCAAATAGCACTTTATGAAGGAGACTGATGGATATTCAGGAGGTAGCAGTGACATTGATGGCAATGTATAGCAAAAGAAACCTGAAAATGTTTGAAATTTGTTTAAAATAAAACTTATTTCTAGTTGCTGCTATTTTGAAATATATATTCAGTCAGCTTCATGCCTTTGAAAAGTGACAGATTAAAGTCATCAGGACTATCAATCTGCTATTATTGCACACAACAGATATGTGCCTGTCAGCTGCCATAGCTGTGAACTTTACCCACATTCCTTGAGGATGATATCATCCAAATTGCTTAACTACTTTGATACTTGAAGAGTATATTGGGAGTTTTATTGAGAATACAATACCTGATAAAATGGACAACAACAATTTTATTAAGAGCAATGTCTGTCTATTTTTCCATTTGCTGATTTTTAGAGAACATTTTTGAACACATATTTAAATTGCTTGAGCTGTTGTGACTATCTGCTGATAGTCACAACAGCTCAAGCAATTTAAATATGTGTTCAAAAATGGTTCACTAAGATGTTTATTTAAAAATTGTTTTGATTTGGTGTTTCACAATAAGTAAAAATGTACTGTAAGATGTTCGTGGGTTTAAACATGTAAACAAAATGTTCAGTGACCATAAATGTCTCTGCTTGATTTTTTTCTTTTTTTTTCAAGTGTTTCATTTGAATTCATAGAATCATAGAAGGTTTTTGATAGGAAGGGGCCTTAGAGTTTGCCTAATTACAATTCTTCTACCATGGGAAATTCAGGCTCCGGAAGAGCTCTAAAATCCTGCGCATAAACTTTTGCTCACAAAGAACTGAAAACATGGATTTCAGCACCCTATGTCTTCCCTGTACTGCAGGTCCTGTTTCTGAATTCAGCAGATAAAGTAAAAAGCAATGAGAAGTCAAGTAAATGTTAACACTTTACTCAATGATAAATTGTCTTGGATAGAATTTAAACATACCTTTTAAAGTTTTGTTAAATTAGGACCTAAAAGAATTTGGTCTTACTATTAAGTCTGTTATTAAAAACATCAATTAGTGTTAATTTCAGTGTAGTCCCTGAAAACTGCATTATAATTCACACTCTTGAAGAATGCCAGACAGAGTAGGCAGCAATAATTTTCAGTTTCTTTTGCCCTGTAGCCTGATTCTGCACTCTTACACAGATTTCTGCAAGGCGCTTGCAGTTGTGTATTAAACAGTCTCTAATCAATAGGCTGGATTTGGACTGACAGCTATGCCAAGTATTTCTCCATTAGCTGAGGCTGATTTTAATAGATATATGTACAAGAAAAGAAAGCTAAAAACATTAGAACGCTGCAATTTTATGCCCCATTGAAACGCAAACAAAGAATTGTTGTTTACTTAAGTCTTTGTAATGTTGGAATTAAATGTCATTCTGCAACTATATTTCCCTCACTGATGATACATTAGGACAAGATAGTATCTAAGACTCAAACAAATAACTTAATGATTCAGGGCAAATTTGGTAATTTATACTGCGAGAGTCAAGCTCATTCATGTTCTGAACATTCTTGCAAGATCATTTAATTTTTGGAGAGGAAAACTTTGACATGAATGACAGAGTAGTTAGGATCAAGTATAGATCTCATCATCATGCTTCATTACTTTAAGGCTGGTAAGTACTGTATGAGGTTTCCAAAGCTGGTTTATTTTTCACATTAGTCACAACCATGCTCTTTTCGATATGACAATTAAATAGTCCATTAGTCATTTTATAGGGTATTTATTCACCAGCCAAGAGGAAATTGTTATTCTGCTCTGAGATGAGCTGGGTAATTCCTGACAGATAAAATCAGAAACCTTTTTCACAAATGTGCGCGTATCCAGATGCCCACCTTCAATTAATTTCAGCAGCACGGTTTATTACCCTGTCCTTATAGAGTGCTTAAGTACCTGCACGGTAAGTTCCTTTCAGCTCAGTAGCAAATTAGTTACTGGATCACAGAACTTGCCTCTCAGGAAAGGCAGTACAATGTCTAAGGTCAATTAAGTCTTGTTTCAGCATAGCTCACAGATTCACTTTTTACGTCGCCTAAAATGACATCAATTCACAAAATCAATTCCGATATCTTTAAAGTATTGTTTGAAAGTTGCCTGGCATCCTTGAAGAGAGGTAAAATATTCAAGGTCCTCAGATTTTTGCCTTCTTTGGCCAAGACAAACCCAGCTGTCTATTTGCAAGGTCATAGCTAGCTGATCACAACAAATTAAGCAGACAACTCTGTTGGGGTCTGGAGCATTTCTCTTATGGGGACAGACTGCAGGAGCTGAGGCTGTTAAATCTGGAGAAGAGAAGAATGAGAGGGGATCTCATCAATGAATATAAATATCTCAAAGGCATTTGTTTGAGATATTTATATATAAGCTAAGGTTATGGTATCAGACTCTTCTCAGTGGTGCTCAGTGACAGGATGAGGAACAATGGCCACAAAGTAAAACACAAGAAATTCCACCTCAACATGAGGAAGAAGTCATTTATATTGGGGGTGGCAGAGCACTGGAACTGGCTGCTCAGTGAGGTCATGGAGTCCCCCTTTCTGGAGATACACAAAACCAACCTGGACACATTCCTGAGTAATCTGCTCAAGGTGATTCTGCCCTGGCATGAGGTTTGGACTAGGTTATCCCCAGAGCTCCCTTCCCATCCTAACTGATCTATGATTCTGTGATTTTGTATGAAGCATCCATTCATACAGGTAGACTGTAAATCTGACTGAGGAAGACCGTGTTCCAGCCTGACAGCAAACAATAACAAGTGCAGTGCCGCCTATAGCTACTTCTTTTGCACTAAAAGCATGTAACTTACTCCAAGACTTTAATGTAACATCAAACATACATGCTAACTCACATGTTTCAATTGTGACCAATGTGTCAGTTTAAACAGTGCTGATCTGAGAGGAAGGGAATGAGAAAAAATAAAAGGGCAGCTGTGGAAAAAAACCAAAAACTTTACAAATAAAAAATGTTCCAGTAACTTGAATTTTACATGATGTAATTAGGACAGATAAAATAATTCTTTATGATGGGTTGATCTTGGCTGGCTGCCAGTTGTCTCCTCAGCCACTCTCCCACTCCTCAACAATACCAAGGGAGTCAACAGTATGGAAAACTCAAGAGTCATAATAAAGACAAGGGCACATATCAAGTACTGTCATGGGCAAAACAGACTTAACACTAGGAAAATTAATTTGACATATTGCCAAGTAAAATAGAGTAGCATGATGAGAAAACACCTTCTTCCCCATAACCTTTTTCTTCACAGGCTCAACTTTACTCTTCCAATCCTGGTTCACCTACTTATTTTCCTGAGAGAACTGGAGCAGAGGGATGGAGAAGGGAAGCTTGAGGTCATTCCATTGCAGCTCCTCTCTGCTATTTCTTCCTCCTAACACTTTTTTGGAAAAATCCAAGGACATGGGCTGATTATTGACTGTAGCCAATGTGATGTGGTAATGTATGCAATGGAAATGGTTAAAAAGCGGGAGAAGCCTATTTTATTTGGAGATGAGTTGTTTATGCTTTCTTTACCTAGGATAATTATTTATGAAGAGTTCAGAGAAATACTGGAAGAAATATACTTCTCAGCAATGGAAACACTTTTGTTCAGTGTTTAAAGTCTGGTCAAGAATTGGAACAGGCTGTCTGTGGAAGTGGTTGAGTCACCATCTTTGAAGGTATTAAAAGATGTAAATGTGGCCCTTGAGGACATGGCTTAGTGTCAGACTTGGCAGTATTGGATTAGCGGTTGGACTTCATTGCCTTAGCGGCCTTTTCCAACATAAATGTTTTTATGATTGTATGATTAAGAAAGCAGAACAATGAATCTCACCTTAGTCAGGATTCAAAGGTGTTTCTGGTTATTTTAAACCAGAGGATGCCCTTGACAGTATTTAATTGGTAGAACTTCCAAAATTATATCCAGGATGTGCTTGATAGCAGGATCTAACCTCTGCTTTTCCCAGCTGAGAATACAGATATCATATATTCATGTTTGTGATGTCTGTAGGTTCTCATTAAGCCCCTGCTTACTTCCAGGTCTGAACCCAGCACAGAAACCTCATCACATGAACACTTCCTTACCCCACTTAGCTGTAGACCAGAAACACCAACATTACCTATGAGAGAAGATACTTTAATCTGATTTTGATATGCTGGCTGGCTGAATTTCTGCCTAGTCACCAGAGGAACAGTTCAAAAAGCTACAAAGTCAGATAGCACTCCTGGAACCCCTGTCAGCCATTACCTTTTTCTGGAATCCATGAAAACTGCTGTACTACAGAAGAAATTCAAGATGACCTGATAATCCCTTCCGCTTGAAGAGTGCTGCAAATGGCAGAAACAACACTCAGGAAAGTAAAGAAGTTTTGATAATTGGAGAAACAGGTTTCAGCCCTCCAGCAAAGCTAAGACAAGAGGTGGTTTAAAACAACACACCATGCCAGACGGATGTAATATCCCTGAGAACCTACAGTCCACAAATACACTTATATTAGTAAAACCCATAAGAATAAATCACACCACTAAACCAAAATTATGAATATGTGATTTGTACTTAATGTTAATTCAGTGAATTTGGCCCTTTTAAACATGCATATTTAAATTTGTCTGACTCATTAACCCTACACTAAAATTTTAAAATATAATCTCTAAATAAGTTTAAAAATCAACCATGCCTTATTAGAAGGATGCTCAGTTTCTGAATTAACAGCCCTCTCTTCTTCAAGGTACTAGCAATATTTAGCTGAACTTTTGCTTTGAAATGATCTACAGTAGTTCATATTCATGTTGTGAGAAAATTAGTACATAATTCCACTAACAGTCACTGGAATTAATCCTCAAAATTTCATCTTAGTGACATGAAATTTTGTCCTCATGAGTCTGCTGTGTTCCTTGCAGCATTTCATAGATAATTATTCTTGATCTACTTTCATGACCTACTGAGTTCCATTCTGTTAACATTTTTGGGGTTTTTTTCCTTAGACTGTCTGAGTCTCTCCCCATATTTGCTGCTCCTAGTGTCCAACTGTCAATCTTTATTTCATATTTTGCATGAGCTTTATGCACAAGCTGATGAGCAGAGTTTAGAAAAAAACTTAAAAATACATTCAGGATCTTCACATTACTGCTTTGTCCTTGTAGACTAAAGGGTAACATTTGAGAACAGGAATTATAAACAAGGTCATGAGAAGGGTCTGCCCAATTTATAAGGATGTTTTAGCAATGATGCCTGTATCCAAATCCTTTAACAAAATATCAAGAGTAAGCTCTTTATTTTCATCAATGCATCAGTGAAATCATTGATGAATCCGCCCATTACAGCTTGTCCTACAGCCAAGTCTGTTTGCTTGAATCAAACGGAGAGTCAGGGTCCCTCAGCTCTGGTGATGCCCATGCTGTGGAATCACTGTGTTAGTTTTGGCTTCATCCTTTAGGGACCATCAGAGCAACCATTATATTAAGCAGCACTTCACTCTTGGGCTAGTCTCTTTAACTATATTAGCTGATTATAGATGGGAACAAAAATGGCAGAACCAAAGACAAAGGGATTTTCCTGCATGGCTCATTGTAATGCAGGTCATTTGAATATCTTGCAAGGATGGATGTCAAATAGGTGAAAATATGTAATATAGGCAAATCAAAACTGATTATAAAAGCTGCTGAAGAAATCAGAGTAAGATAGAAGTTGACATGAAAGGTTAATTTAAGCAGTGAGATTGCTTTAAGTCCATTGGTCTAGAATTCATATGTAAGTTCACTGTGCTAAAATAATCTAATAATTGGTTTTCAGCTCATTGCAGTCTGGCCCCTGTTTTGTGCAGACATTGTGAAAATTGCCTTCAGGTATCTTGGATGCCAATCAAAATACCTCGTTATCACAGCTTAGGATGGAGCACAAAACTGTTGCATAAACTGTCTGAAAATGGTACAGCTAAACCACGATGATATCAAATGCATGCAGCCACACTGAACAGAGCCAGAGAGACGAGTTTGGGATGGCAGCACAGTCACCAAGAAATGTCTCCTCCTTTCCTTATAGGTGAGCCTTAGTGGCAGAAGGCACAGTCACGACGTGAGCACAGAAGGCAGAGCTCCTGAGAGTGACACCACACTACTTGTAAAGCATATCCTACTTGAGGTGCTACTTGATGGACTATGGTCTTCTAAATCTGACAGAAATTCCAGCATGGGCAAATTAATCAACATAATATCTCACTAGCATAAATGCAGTTTTGTTATTTCCATACAGATTTAATCTTTGACTGTACTGTGGACACTCCCTTATTTATTCAGTGGTGACAGTAGTAGCAGAAGTTTTACGTTTGTAAAGTTCCTCTCACAGTCCCACTGCTGTAGAAGTTTTTGTTATGAGAATTGTGAAGCAGCTTTTTTGGTGGTTTGTTTTGTTTGGTTTTTGTTCTTTTCACTCCAAAGTTTATTGATATTTTGATGGGTTTTTCTTTAAGAATGCCTCATTTTGTGGCTTTGTTATAGACAGAAGATGTGAAGTGGATGTTAGATATTAACTTGCTGAAAAGTTACATTGCTGTGATGGACACAGGCCAGGGTATATTCTGTTTTAAACAATTTACTTGATTTGAGGCAAGAAACTGTTCTTTTTCAATATTACTAACATTGTTATTACTAGGTTGGACCTGCATTGCCTTAACGAATATCCATGTGATACTAATTGTAAGTAATAAGTCTATAGATACTGATATCATTGACATTCTGAGTTGGGAGTTTAAAGCATACAATAACACTAATACAACTAATAGAAGATGGAATCTGATGTTTCAGGGTACAAACACAATAACAGGTCTTTAATCCAAAGAATTTAACTAGTTAAGAAAAAATGTTATCCTTAAATGTTGTGACACATTTCTACTTTAAATACAAAGGCTGCAGCAAAATCCATATTCCTTAAGTGCACCATCTAAGTCAAGTACTTTCTTTAATCTATGTTTATTCTGAAACCCATATTCCCCTGAATCCAGTAGCAAAGCTCCCCAGATTTCAGTGGCTCCAGAACTTTGTTCACATATTGTTTTCCCATTCTTTTTGAAAACTATCAACTCCAGAAGTCCTTGTGCTGTTTCTAAAATTCTAAGTTTATATTTGTTCTCTCTCCACTCTCCTTTATAGTGTCACCATTTAAGTATTGCTGTGTGGTACAGAATGAATGTCAAGGAGTCCCCATTTATAAGGGGTATAGATTTGAAGTGCTAATATGCCAGCTATTGACATTTCTAAAGAATACTACTGATTGATATTCTGCAGCCCAGAAGCATCTTTTAAACACTAGAGGAAAGGGTATACATCAACAGCAGCAGTACTCAAACATAACATTCTGACAGCATGGGATAACAGAGATTATTTCTCCTTCAAGTCAGTGAAAATTCAGTTTTAAACCTAAGGGTACATGAGACCTCTGAAGAGTTACTTTCTTAGATTTTAATTTCTCTCACACTGTCCTTTTTTTTTACCAGCAGACAAACATCATCAGCACTGTACATTTTCTGCTGCAGTTATATTGACTCCTAGCATTCTGTATTTGCTAATCTATTGCTTTTTCCTTAAATACTCTCTGAATAACTGTTTTGTCAACCCCATCCTTAAGGGCACACAAAATCCAAACAAATCATCAAATCCAATCTGCGGAGCTATGGATAATAACAAAGCTAATTTCTTCTTGCTGCTAGACTGAGAAGACTGTCCTTGCTCCACACCTCCTAACCATAGGTCACATATCTGTGAATTGCAGACAAGATTATTGTAATAATTTCTTCCTAATCCTGTTCCCTTTGTTCCTATGATGAACTGCCTGGATGCAGCACCTGCCATCACAGACAACCATGTCATATAATCCCTTTCATAAACTTAATCAAGTCATTTAAAAAGTACTTAGGCTTCTTGATCTGGCTATTGCTATTTTGCTGAAAACCATCACAGATCTTTTTGTTAGAATTTGTCTTATATTTTGATCCTTGTTTAGTTCAAAGCCATTTTTTTACCCAATTGATCTCTTGCCCAGTATTGTGTACTGGTAAATAAGATGAAATGATAAGCATGAAATAGGAAAATAAGCTCTTTAAATTAAGAACAGTCAGAACCATTGTATTCATATTGTGTTATACTAAAACCTGCTCCTTGAAAACCTGCTGGATAGGGTGTCCTCTCTGTTTGTGGGGTCCTGAGATTAGCTTACATATATCTGTCTGTACCACATGGATTTTAAAAGTGTAACCTGTAGAAACACACATGGGACAAGAATCACATGCATTTTATACTAAACCAGCTTAGTGGATTCTGAAGTAGAAATATTTTTTCTTGCTCTATAGGAACAACTACACTTAGATTTCATGGAATCGTATCTTTTATTTTCATTGCATTTTTTATAACCATCCTATGAAGAATTAATATATACATATTAATTTAGAATAACTATCTTTTAATAGAATCATTGTGCCCTACTTTTTAAGTACAATATGTCTCTTTTATACAGCTGAATTTTATCTCTTTTCTATTATTCACCTCTTTGAGATTCTCTGTTTACAACTTCACTCTGAATTGGTGCTTGCATTCAGTAAAATGTGTTGTAATCTTATTTTTCTCTCTACTTTATAAGATTGGCCTATCCCTCTCCTTGTTTAAAAATAAGTTTTTATTCATAATCATGTTGAAGGCTTTATGGAAATTCTAATACATAAGATGACTGCAAAACAGTCCATCTTCTCTAAGAAAGATGTAAGGTCACTCTAATGCTATTTTGCTAATAGTCATGTCAAACATGTCAAGGTTTTTTCATTTGAGTGAATTCCTAAAATAATTATTTCCTTTTAGATTTATTTTAATTGAATAGCCAAGGTCATTTTAAAAGTCCTGGAGCTGCCTAAGTAATTTTCTTTCATTTCCATTCAAGCAATATAACTACTGAGTATCAATACTTTTTTTTTTCATCAACACTTTATTTGTTCCATACTGGCTTGTCAAAAAAAAAAAAAATCTCTACCATCTAGAAGATAACATAGAATAGAATAGAATGGAATAGAATAAAATAAAACAGAATTTAAAAATTTAGTTTGAAAAATACCTCTAAAATCATGGAGCTAAATCATTAACCCAGCACTGCCAAGTCTTCCGCTAAACTGCATCCCTGCATGCCATGTCTACACTTCTTTTAAGACGTCCAGGTTTGGTGACTCCACCCCTTCCCTGGGCAGCATGTTTCAATGTACAACCACCCTTTCCATGAAGAAACTTTTCCTAATATCTAAACGAAACTTCTCCTGGATCAATATGAGACTGTTTCTTCTTGTCCTTTCATTTGCTATACGAGAGAAAAGGCCAACCCCCACCTGACTACAGCCTCCATTTACACAGTTGTAGAGAGCACTAAAGTGTCCCCTGAGCCTCCTTTTCTTCAGGCTAAGCACCCCCAGCTCCCTCTGCTGCTCCTCATCAGACTTGTGCTCCAGACCCTTCATCAACTCTACTGCCCTTCTCTGGACACACTCCAGCACCTCAATGTCACTCTGGTAGTGAGAGCCCCAGAACACAACAGAGGATTTGAGTATGGCCTCACAAGTGCCCAAAACGGGGGGATGATAACTGCCCTTGTCCTGCTGGCCACACTGTTTTTGATCCATGCCAAGATGCCACTGGCCTTGGCAACCTGGGCACACACTGGCTTGTGTTCAGCTGACTGTGATGATGTTCAAGATTAACTGCTCCATAATTTTCAAGGTCAGGCTGACAAACTTCTTCTAGATGGGCATCACATTAGTCAACTCAGTCAACTGGAATCTCCCCAATTAACCAGGGCTGCAAGTAAATTCTCCGTGATCACTTCTGTCAGCTTCCTCGGATGGATCCCATTCATCCCCTCGAACTTGTACATGTCTAGATGATGCAGCAGGTTGCTGACCTTCTCTGCTTGGATTATAGAGGCTTCATTTTACTCCCTGTCTCTGTCTTCTAGATTAGGGGCTGGATAACCTGAGAAAAATTAGTCTGGCTGTTAAAGACTAAGACAAGGCACTAATTACCTCAGCCTTTTCCTCATCCTTTGCAAATGTTTCCTTCTCCATCCAATAAAGGATGAAGATTCTCCATGTGTCTCCTTTGATTGCTGACATATTTGTAGGAAAATTTTTTGCCTGTTCTATCAGTAGCCAGATTAGATTCTAGTTAGCTTTTACCCTTCTAATTTACTCTCTACATAACCTCACAAGATCCTTCTGAATAATCCTTCTGAATGAGCCACCCCTTTCTCCAAAAGTCACAAAATAACCTTCCATTTTTTCTTGAATTTCAAAAAAGGCTGTCTGTTAAGCCCAGCAAGTCTACTTTCCCACCAGCTCTTTTTCTGGCATGTTTATCTTTAAGATTTCTTCTTGAAGAACATGCAGCCTGGCTGAATTCTTTTGCCCTTCAGGACTGTTTTCCAAGGAATTCTGTCAACCGGGCTCCTTAGCAGGCCAAAGTGTGCCCTCAGGAAATCCAAGGTGACAGTTCTGCTGACTCCTGTCCTTACTTCTCAAAGAACCAAAAATTCTACCATTTCATGATCGCTATGCTCAAGACTGCCTCCAACCATCATATCACCCAGAAGTCTTGTCCTGTTCACAAACCACCAGCCCACTAGGACACCTTCCCTATCTGGCTTACTCAACAGCTGTGTCAGATGTTTTTCCTTCCCCTGAAACCTAAATTCCTCTGAGTTTTAGTAGTTCTGATTTGGAAAAGAATCAAGAATCTTTTACATGTAAGTTGTTAGTATCTAGTCAAGATTATTTCATGATAACTATTACATACATAATGTTACCAGGGTAAACGTTAATTTTAGGATTAGGTAGGAATACTATAAATGGTTATCTTACTTCATAAAAAAAAAGGGTTATAGCTCTTATAACTTATTCTTCTACTTGATCTGCTTGTAAAGCTGTTTTATTTTTTTCCCCATGTTAGAGATATTACCAGCACCTACTGTTTTATTTAAGTTTTAAAAAAGAACTGCATTAGTTTTGATGACCAAGAATATTGAGACAACACTTTTATAGCACTTTTTTGTCAGCTATATACAGTGGAGAAATAATTACCAATATTGTTGCAATTTTCAGTAGCATCAATCTCTCTAGTAAAATAGAGAAGTCTGTATTTATCTTCAACCCTTGAGTCTTGTGAAGAACTCTCAGAAGACCAACAAAATAAAACTGCTTCTCTAATCTTTCCCTAAAGTAGCTTTGATAAAAATAAGTTTCTCTTTGCTCCATGCTGTCTGATTCCATTTCTTTACAATTTATCATTTCATTAACCAACAATACGATCCTACCTTCCCAGCTTCATTATTCATTCCTGAGTATCACACATAGCTTTAAATAAGAGTGTTGAAGTCATGTTATTAGATACTGTAGTCATCAGTGAAAGCACATATATCAATGTAAAATACACACAGAATGGAAGCTTAGTGGTCAGAACTGGTCAAAATTAATTAAAATATAAAGGAGTTGTAAGAAACTGGAGTTTAGGGATGAGAAGGTAAGCATAAACACAGGAAAATAACAATTCAATAATAAAAAAAGTTATGGTCATAAAAGGATCGCTCAAGTACAGCCTATGCAATCCATTAAAAAGAAAAAATTCAAAAATTATTTCTATATTGATATGTATCAGTAGTTTTACAGTTGTAGCTGTTTGTTGCTCACAGACTTTTCCTTAAATCCATCCTCAAATATTTTTTAGCCTGTAGTTCATAAAAAGAAGTTAAGAAATTAATGGAATTTACCTGACAATACAATAGATTCTGCATCATAATTTAGGCAGGAATTATTAATCTTCTACTACCAAATCATATTTTAATTCAGAACAACCAACATCAAAACAGGAATCACTCGATCAAATGCATTTATTTCTGTGATGCTTAGGCTAATTACCCTAACAAGCCACTGAATATCTTCAGCATCAGCGTCCCCCAGAGCCTTGGATGGCTCTTCAGACACACGGCATCATTTCGGACCACAAATACAGCCCAGACACACATAAGTTTCAAAACAGATATTATCAACATTGCATCATCCAATTGTTTAACACCAATAATTTAACCCTCAGTTTGGGTTTCCATAACACAGCTCAGAGCCTGCATTTCCAGGTTCAACTCCTCAATTCTGTTGCTGCCTGCCCTCAACAAGTGCACTTCTGCCATGCTTCTGCTGCATCCTCCACTGCTGGCCTGGCATCTCAGGTGGCCTCCTGAACTAATGAAAAATGCCAGGGGACAATCTTGCCCCAGCTATTCACCTAGGTTCTGGACTAAGATTTTTTAAAGAATACATGTTGCTTTATCCATCATGCTACCAAAATCAAAATGTTCACTCTAAGTCACCAAGTATTTTCCAGCCTCTAGATAACTTACTGGATACTTAGGATGTGCTAATGGGCGTTGCCCTGGTCTAAAATCAACAGCCTAGAAATAATTTGCAGGGCTCTTTTGACTGTAAAATTTATGATTTAGAGACTGAACACACTATCTTCACCTTCTCTATGGAGGCACTCAACAATCTTGCTCAAAACTAACCCATCAACCCATCACAGGTCATCCACTCTCCTTAGGATACAAGTACAATGGACAGCATCCTAATTTTACGCTCTTTAGAATTCTTAGAATAATCCCCAAATACTCAAAAGATACTGTTTGGAGAAAAATACCATAAAACCTGTATTGCACTACTTTAAATACACAGTTCATGTAGCTCTAAAGCTAATAATTCCATAGCTATATAAATAACTCGTACATTAATAAAATAATAGCTTAAATACAGGAAAAACAGTTTAAATATGGAAAGATACTGGGGTTTTCCTTTTCACACAAATAAATCAAGATTACATAGAATGTTTCTGCAATCTTTCTGCAATCTTAGAACTGGAGTAATCCTTGAAATTAGAAAGCTAATTCCAGCTTCATCTACTTTCAGAAATAATCTGTGCATGATGCTAAAACATACATTTAAAGGCTAAGAAAAGCTTTGTAATTATGCCTTATTTAAATTTTCTTATTATTTTGAGTTGAGGTAAGTTTCTGTTGAGGTAGACCTTAATCTAGATCGTAGTCACCTGTGGCTTCTGAAAACTTATTCACATATTTTGTGGCCAAGTTCCTTGGTTAGTTACCTTGCTGTACTTGCTGTTTAACTAGATGTTCCAATTAAAGCCATAGAAGAATTTTGTATAAAATAATATTATACATGATATATTATATATACAATATATATTATATTTAGATCTATTATATAAATCCTTTACATGTAAAGAAATGGCAGTAATGACATTCAGGCTGAAAAGCAGGTGCATCAAATATATTATCACAAACTAGATTATAACATGTGACTTGGTGTGAATAGTGGGCAATGCACAGTAATGATGTCCCTGGACATCAAAGGGAAAATAAGAAAAAGAAATAGAGATTATATGCCCCAGCCTCCAACCCCCCATATTCCATGTTCCGCAGAAGAAATTAACTGAAATTTTCTTTCACTTTCTCCTAAACAAAATCTCAGTTTTTAAAAACCAACAGAGGATTCCTCATTTTATTCAAGGATGTACAAATAAGGCCCTTAATTTTCCCATTTAGTGTTCAGCAAGGGTAATTATCTGAATTTGTACAGGGTATGCAAAACATTATTTTTTTAATATGGTTAAATTTTCTCTTCTTCTTAGTCATTGCAGCTGCATTTGCAAAGTAAAATAATTTCAAAAGGAATGAGAAAACACCAGCTTTCTCCTCCCACTTGTAAGATCAGTTACAGCTTAACCACACTATGTTAGAATGACATATGTCTGAATGACATTTTACCCATGTAGTACCAATTGTGAAGTAATAACTTCTCTGCCAGCAAGTCGGCATACATTTAGGGACACAGGAATTTTTACTGTATTGAATTAGGCATACTCATAAATTTTAGAAGGAGCAGGCCATATGTTTGAGGAATGAAGGACTACAATGAGCAATTCAGGAAAGACAATATAACTTGGTCTTATTATATTTTTTTCATTTGCTGATTAGCTTAGAGGGCAGGCTTACACTTTGGCCAGATTATATTTGTCTTTGAGTTAATTTGAAGGTATGTAATTGCCTAGCTGGCTTGAGAGTTCAGTGCTACAGTGGGAGATGAATGTGCTTTTCCTTCAATTTGCATTTTGCAGGAAATGATATAGTTTGTGGTTTGCTTGGGATTTTTATTCTTCATGTCAATTTATATGTAACATTTACAGAGAGCTTCAGAATGTTGGTGAATTATTTTTGTGTCAGCAGTTAACTGATCTTTTAAATAGAAGTTATTATCTAAATTACACCAATCTTAGGCACTTATTGTGATATTTTTTTCATATATAGCTGAGCATATAAGTGAACATATAACTGCTTTATTAGAGCAGGAAAAAGAGTGTACAGGGAGTCTTCACATACTTATGATTGACACCATTTAGTGGGTGCTTAGTGCCATATATCCTTTTAAAGTCTCCTTCCACAGAGTTAATAGCACATTCAAAATTATTGCAAACCCTTTTCATTGCTGAAATATTCAATGGCACCAAAAGTACCTTTGGCTTTTTCATGCCATACACTTTAAGATGAGTATGACACTTGAGTCATGCTTAAATCTACACTCTAACCATGAAAGATGAAGAAAAACATTTTAATTTTCTCAAGATGGTGAATCATACAGCTGCCTTTGCTTTTTTCCCTTTTTCATGCTTGTTTTTTTCCCCTTTCATACTTGTCTTTTTTTCCATTTTTCATACTGGTTCTTTGACAAAAGTTTAATTAATATTTATTATATAAATTGATATTTGTAATATAAAGAGAGGGGCAACATTAAAACACTTTTTTATTGGAAAAAAGCAACAATAGCCATGAACACTAAAAGATTTACAAAACAAAGCCTTCTTTCCCAAAGTTTTTTTTCCTTTGTTTCCTATATGTCATTCAAACCATAGCCTGCTCCTTTAAGCCCCACATTATTTATGCTGAATTCTTTGAAGTTCCCAAACCTTGTATTTGTGTATCACATGAGCATTCCTGTCTCAGCATTCGTGTCCTGATAAATTATCTCTCAATCCTTCATTTCAGTAATGGTTCTACAAATGCCACCAGAGGTCTTTGGAGTGCCACCAAAATCCTCATACCTCCCCTCCCTTCCCCTCCTGTCTCCTTTATTTCAAGGTGTTTCCTTTCCTCTATTCTTGTTCACCACACAGGTAACATTTGCAAATATAAATGGATTCAAGTCTAATTCCAGATGCAGTTTAGCATTTGTCATTAATTTCTTATAACAGACTCATTTATTTTTAACATTTATGGTCATTTTGTCATACAGATTCTGGAACAAGTTAGTGTAACCCTAGAGTAACTGATACAAAATTTAATATTTTCTTTATATTTATATTAAGAACAATAAACCTTTTATGCTAATAATACAATATATGGCCAAAGAGTATTACTAAGTAGCCTGGCAAATTATTGGTTCCTTTAATTTCCATGATTTAAATGTGGTTTTTTGACATTTCATATGGGTCAGGTACTTTATACTATTAATATTCTGAAGTGCTTCTGCAACCTTTACTCCCTGCATGGTTTATATCATTCTTCAGGTTAGCTCAAAGTTTTTGGCACCTTTTTCAGATTACTGAGAATCCATTACTTTTTCAAAATTTTTCAAAATTATTTTTTAAATTTAAATGAGATTCAATTAATAATTTATTTACAATATAGCATGCTCACTTCTAGTATAGGTGAATTCATAGATTTCTCATAGTAACTAGTAAGAGTATATTTATCCCCCTTTAGGTCTTCCTACTTAGTGAATAAATTTATCACTGTCTGCATCTTTTTTCTTCTCCTGCATGTTATATTGTGCCAGTGTAACGTTATTTCAGCTAATAGCTGTCTGTACCTTCACACATCTCCAATAAAGGTGCTTCTAGTGTGCACTTTACTCACTTAGCTCTGATAAAATTCCAAACTTCTTTCAGTCTCTGTTTCTACAAATCCCTGCCTACGAGGGTAGATCACTGTATTGCTTTGAGGAGATTGTCCTTAAGAATGAAATCCCTGGGAGGACAAGACCTTTTAGGGGAAGCTTCTGGCCAGTTCCCAAGTCTGCTGCCCTGAAGGGTCTTTTTTCTGCTATTTATTTACTCCTGTTTACCTCAGAATTTAAAATTGTACAATGGCATTTTCCCGGCAGCAAAGGATGCCTTCGATCTTAAAACCCATGGCCACTTTTCTTTGGCATGAACAGTAGATGCAGCAGGGCACTTTCTCTAGTATGGCCATCCAAAACCTGCATCAAAAATTGATCCTGACAGACTCCAGAAATTCTACCCTCTCCAAGTTTTCCTGTCAGCAAATGTCAGGTAAAGTCCTTCCCGTGATCCAGGATGTGTTATTATTGTAAGGCTATTTTAAAGGAGGCTTTGCCCCTCTGTTCTCAAGTGGCAATCTGTTGCAAATGTTCACAGCCATTGCCCCCTTTTGGCCTCCACTCTGATCACATTACACAAGCTCCCAAATTATCTGTTGCCCATTCCACAGCAGGGTTCTGTACATTTATGTCGGGCTGACTCTGGCCAGCAGCTAAGTCCCCACCCAGTCACTCACTCACAGGTGGCAGGGTAGAAGAGAGGATCAGAAGGGTAAAAGCAAGGAAAACCAGTGGGTTGAGATAAAAGGCAAAGATGCATACGCAAGAAAAATATAAAAAGGAATTCATTCACTACTTTCCCTTGTCAGACAGATGTCCTGCTGTTTCCTAGTTGGGAAGACCAACAACATTACCATAAATGTCTCACCTTCCTTCTCCATTCCTTGAGATTTTACTGTTGAGCATGACAACATATGGTATGGAATACCCTTTTACACAGTTCAGGTCATTTCTGATGGCTTCATCTGCCTCAAAATTTTCATGCATTCCCAGTCTACCCATTGGGGAAGAGTGAGGAAAAGCCTTGGTGCTATGAAACTGCTGTTTAGAAACAGGTGAAACATTGGCAGGTTATCAACATTTGTAGTCACAATTCTAAAATATAGCACCAGGCAGGCTCTTATGAACAAAAATACCTCTATCCCAATCAGATCCTGCATTTGAGACAACAAGAGCTCTGTAACCAGGTTTCTCAGATTGTAGCTGTATGGCTCAGCATCAACACCTATTTTCTCTTTACATCCCATGCTGTATATTTTCTACACTGATATTTGAGATACGAATCCAACCATAAGTTGAAGGAGGAATTATGGAAATGTGATCATCTCCCTCAGCTGGTAAGCAAACTACTTTCTGAAGATATTCTCATTCCACTTTGCCAGAAGAATCCCAACACAATGCACTAGCACATCTTCCAATGTCAGGCTGACACTGATGTGCAGGATGCATCCCTTCCTACTTGAGCCTTCTCCACTAGGAAAACACAACTGGACCCTAATACCTTTCATTGTGGCACATCCCTCCCCATGCCTATATTTCACTCAAGATCTTCCTTATAGTGTTCCCAAGGATGAGCAATGAATCAGTATTTATCATTATTACACCATGCTTAGATAATGTATGTGAACTCCAGTTGTGGATTTTGTGCTAGTCAGCTCATATAAAAAGTTTAAAGATGAAAGATTGGTTTAAGAGAAGAAAATAACAAAGAAATATAAAGATAGATGGGGAAACAGAAAGAAAAAATAGAGAACAATTATTCACCATGATACAGCCTGATCCGTGCAAATAAAGCAACTTGAAACATTGTAAACTCTATATTTCTTTGTGTGATTTTAGAAGAGTAGTGAGAAATCATTTGAAAGACAATAATACAAAAAATGCATAGATGGGGCAGCCCCTTCAAAGTGGAGGGTGGCATGCATGATAAAAGGAAAGAATTTTCATGATTGAAATATAGGCATACTGGAACAAAGATTCCTTTCTATGGCTGAAAGGGGACTGAGAGATGGGCAAAAAGACACTAAGCTAGGAAGGATAAAGTTGAAGCTTAACTGATTATAGAAGACATATCAGTGAATGGTTCCAGTAGAATTTTTAACGTGCCCAGAGTAAAATATCAAGAAAAAAAAATGTTTGCAACAACATTCTGAGTGAACAAGCATGGAGAAAGTTTTATTTGCTATGGCTGCAGGAAACGTTTTAAAAACAAGACACAATCAGAAGTAACAGTATGAACAAAAGTTTTAGTTACATGTGTGAAGACAAAAGCCTTTAGTGAAGTAATATCACCTTTCTTATCCCTATCAAATACACTGATTTCAAACTAGTGTTTGAGGTGAAACGACTGCAGCCTAGACTGATGGATAGCAATGTTTTTAAAGAGATGTGTAGATGTTACATTATCACTACGTAACTGTTCGACTGTAGGGTAGAAAGTCTATAATTCATGCACATAAACAAATTACTTTTAGCCATTGTGTGTATTAATATTATGCATTTTATTGATGTCTGAAAATCCTATGATTTGTAACATTTTGAGATATAATGTAAGATTTAAAAAAACCTTGGTGGACTAAATACATACAGTAGCCATGTTTTCTGTGCATAAGAATGTAATTTTGTAATTTCAACTTCTAATTATTTTCAAGAAATATTTTACTGAAGTATCGATAACCAACCATTTTTTAAAATATTTTTCAGTATTTCCAAATTCTAGCATCAAGGATCATTTTTTGGGCCAAACATTATGTCGCAGCCTGCAAATTAGCACATTTTTACTGCAGTATTAAAAATTAGCATAACTGTCCTTCAAATTAAGTAGGTACATAGTCCTGGGTTCTTCCAAGAAATCTTTAAAATTTTTACTATTATAACTCATTAATAGTAAATACTTTCACCATAGAAAAACCTGGAGAATTACAGTGTTTTGAAAGGTTTTACACACAAATAACTACCTACCTATTGGAGGTAGTTGCAAGGGATTACTCTTTTCTATACATTAAGATGAACTTCCAGAGTCTTGCACAGTAGAGTGTTTATTTTATTTTTGTAGCAATGACCATTGCTATAATGGGGAGGGCAGAAGTTCCAGTGTGACTTCTACCTTTTGTGTATATATGGGCTGCTATGGAAGCCTATCCATCAGCAGTCAAGGCTTTTGACTCTTCCACCCCAGCAATCAAGAAACTCTGAATAAGAGGTAACAAACCCCACAGAGTACTATATGGAATAGAAAGACTTAATAACGTCTCTGTAGACTCCTAAAACCATGGCTATGTGAGCAGTGATTTAGAAGCAACCTATCTAAAGAAAACAGAAAATATCCAAGAAAGTTCAAGCTATGACTTTCCCAGAAGTCAGTGAGCCAGTAAGTATTAGACCTTTGTGAAAAGGGACCTGCACTTATCTGCGGAAATGTAATTTGAAATACTTGTTTTGGTGTGCTTTATCACATTGATGGTGTTTTCAGTAACATTACTGTGTTTACGATCCCTCATGTGACAAGACGCAGAATAGCAAAAAGGAGATGAAGTCTTGGCAACCTAATTCAGAATGTCTGGAGAGTATGAAAACAGCATAAAGCCTCTATTCTAAAGATGATGATTATTTCTGCATTCACAGGCATGGATTTGAATTTAGCTAGCTGGGCAAATATGTTCTGTGCAGATTCTGTATTATGTGTTTTCAATTTAATTTGGGCAGCATTCAGGTGTCGTTACATTTAAGAAAACCTATAAAATATGTAAAATATGCTTATGTGTACAAAATTTTACTAGTGTGTTGGTAAATAGTGTATACTCACTTCCAGCAGCTCCAGAGGCCCCAGCCCAGACAGAAATGTAATGGTACTTCTCACTGAATGAAATTTAGCATTTATAGACCCTAAAGAACAGCTCCTTAATATATTTAATGCATGTCAGTGGAATTTTAGGGTGGATTTTAATGGTTTTTAATTTGAAGACTTGTTGTAGTATGCTAATACTGCAACAAAATGACAAATGATACCTGTAGCAGCTGCTTTCCTCAGCAGTAGCTCTGAGCTATGGAGATTTTTCTGACACAGATTAGCTCTGTGTCCTCATTTCCACACCCTAGACTAGCAAAATGAGGACACTAGGGTGTCCTCATTTCCACACCCTAGACTAGCAAAATGTATATTTGACAATCAGCATCTGCTCAAGTCTTGCTGATTTGACTTGAAAGTTTTCTCTATAAAAGCTGTAGCAAGGATATGATCTGCTTAAGTAGAAGTACTAACAGAAATGTTTGGTTTGTTCATGTGTCTGAGTACAGACCAATGGCTTTGAAAATTTCATGCAGGAATCTCTGAGCCACATCTTGGCTGCTTCTGACACCTAGGCTACCTAGATTAAATATAAAATGATTTAGCCCATACAAGCTAAAAGAATACTTTTATTTAGCTTAATTCAAAGGTAAACTGAGTATGAAAATGTCCTGTAAAGAGTAGGGGCTGATAAAAAACAGACTTCAGAATTAAAAATAGAGAAATGACACAGACTTCTCCAGGAGACTGAAAGACAGGTGATTATTTGAATTTTGCAAGAAATACTTTATCCTTCTATTTACCCAACAACAATTTACCATTGTTCATTGTTTTTCTTAAAGAGGTGGTGACCAGAAGATTTGTTATATGGATGCCATCATCAGACTGTAGCTAGAGCACTGCTGATGCTACTGATTGAAGGGATGCAAGTGTAATTCTCATGCAATCTTGACCCTCTTGATTGTGTCTGTATTTTGTTTTTGGCACATCTGTGGGGCTGCATAGTAAACTCTCTGGAGAAAGTTTTACTTTTGCTAATATCTATACAATTCTCAGAAATATATGTTCTCAGTACAGTTTGGTAACATAATTTCCAATGTTAATTCTAGGAAGAGTGTAGGCAACATTTAAGAAATTTAATATGCAGATGCTGAGCCACTGTATTCCTTGTAACCATGACCTCTTCTGTCAGACCTACAATACTTTTTACTAGATATTCAGCACATGGCATTTTATGAAGTTGCACTTTGCTTTGTCCAGCAGTGACTAAGAGACTGTTCTGCTCCCAACAGTATTTGTAATAGATTTTATTTCAGAAATAGTGAAATTGCTTAAATCCTGGTATTCTCATATGTGATACTGTCTCCCATGATATTCTCAAAAGCAAGCTCCAGAAGTGTGGGCTGGACAAGTGGATGGTGAAGTGATTTGAGAACTGGCTGAATGACAAAGCTCAGAGAGTCGTGATCAGTGGAAGTGTCTGGTTGGAAGTTTGTGACTAGTGGTGCTGCCTAAGGTTCAGTACTGGGCAAAGTGTTGTTTAATGTATTCATCAATGACCTGGATGAAGGGGCAGGGGCTTCCTCAGCAAGTTCACTGATGGCACAAAGCTGGGAGGAGTGGCTGATACCCCAGAGGGCTGTGCAGCCCCTCAGAGGGACAGATCGAAGAGATGACCAAAGAAGAACTGTTTGTAACTCAACAAAGGCAAACACAGGGTCTTGCCCTGGGGAGGAATAACCACACCAGGACAAGCTGGGGGCTGACCTGCTGTAGAGCAGCTCTGCAGAGAAGGACTTGGGGGTCCTGACTGAAAACAAGCTGTCCATGAGCCAGCTGTCTGTCCTTGTGGCCAGGAAGGCCAAAGGTATCCTGGGGTACATTAGAAGAGCATTGTTGCCAGCTGGTTGAGGGAGGTGACCCAGACCCTCTGCTCAGCCCTGGTGGGGCCACAGCTGGAGAGCTGGGTCCAGTTCTGGGCTCCTCAGTTCAAGAGACAAGAGAGCTTTTGGAGAGGGTCCAGCAAAGGATTGTGAAAATTATTAGAGAACTGGAGCATTTCTATTGCAAAGGAAAGCTGACAGAACCTGGCCTGTTCAGGCTTGAGAAGGGAAAACTGAGAGGGAACCTCTTCAATGTCTATAAGTATGTGAAAGAAGGGTGTCAAGAGGATGGATTCAGGCTCTTCTCAGTGATACCAAGCAACAGGACATAAGGCAAGAGGCACAAACTGTTATGGAGAAAAGCAGGGAGTTCCACTTGAACATGAGGAAGAACTTCTTTTCTTTATGAGTGTCAGCACTAGAACGTGATGCCCAGAGAGATTGTGGAGTCTCCTTCTGTGGAGATGCTCAAAAGCCATCTGGACACAACTCTGATTAACACTCTCTAGGAGACCCTGCTCAAGCACAGAGGCTGAACTGGGTGACCACTATTTGTGCCCTCCAACCTTATCCATTCTGTCATTCTGTGGTTCCTGAACAACAGCCAAATACCCAATGAAGGCCATGCACACCCAGCCTCAGTTGTCAGTATTAGAAATTAACCAGGGCACCACATATTGTGTTGTCAAAGGAGCACCTTTTTCTTGCAGTAGGATTTTCAAAGCTACTCAAAATAAATATGGCTTTATGACACATCTTTAAAAAAGCAAAGGATCTATTCCATTCAATTTAGTCAGAAACTCAATGCTCCAAAATTTATTAAATTGTTAGGTTGTGTAAGAAAGGGAAAGAAAGAAATAAGAACCAAGAAACTTCCAGCCTTAAGGTTGCTCCATAGTACTACTAATACAGAAATACTCTCTGTGTCTGGCTAGTCTAGAAGTGATTTCAATTTCTTTTTAGTCTATTTTGTAGTAAGAATGTATGTGCTAATAGTGACTCAACCCAGTATTGCACTCAGATGCAGTAGAATAAGCGCTTCCCCAGGGATGATATGAAAAACCTTGTCATGAACACAAAACTTGCTCATTAGTATAGCTTTGTCTTTTCAGTCAGGAGCTAATTATTGCTCTTACAATTGAATCATTTCCTCAACTTAGGTAAAATATTCAGCAGTATATATTGTATAAGGTCCTAAAAATTTGGCTACTAGTGTCTACAAATTGATTGTCATAATTATTTAACATCCACCCAAATGTGATGGTTCTTAATACAAAATTTACACAGAAGTAAAGAGAAGAAGTCTAGAGAATGAAATTACTGACTCAAACATTGATCTCCAAGAAATCAAGAGAATCAAAGTCAGATTAATATTTCATATTCAACTTAAATGTCATGAGCATCAATATGTAAACACTGTTAATAAATCTGTGAATTTCATTTCAAGTTGTGGTATAAGTATTTCTTAGGTTTAGCACACTTGATAATAATTTTTAAAAGTACCACTGAAAATATTATTCCTACTGTAGTGAAAAAAAATCAGATTTTTTTTTTCTGCTTAACTAAGTTTTAAAAATCTCAGTCAACATATAGTTATGAGCATTCTAGTATATGCTGGACTGGTAAAGATATGCCTTGAGATTATGGAGGTTTTGTAATAAATACGTCCTTAAAAAGACATGTTTTGAAAAATAACTGCTTAGTGCACCAATAAAAGCAGTTCAGTAAATACATATTTGCATATGATAGATCAACTTTTGTCCAGAACTGATCCCCTGCATCTGATAACAGTTTATGCTGTAAATTTACAGGCATGAACCAGAGTTCCATCAAGGGAATATTGTTGATGCATATTTAAAGGTCTGATTTGACCTTTGCACTTGTAACATTGAGGATGCAGAACTCTTTCCTGGTCAGAATAAAATCTTCACACTACAGCTTGGGCATATGTAACCATAGGGATCATTATGAGCTGACAAGGTAGGTGAAACATTTATTGTGAAGGAGCAAGTAGAACTGAGGCAATCTAACACAATTTACCCAAATAAGATAATTCTCCAAATACAGGACACCTAGAACACCTTTATATTCTGAACACAAACCTAATAAAATGCAAATGACTGCTCAATGCTCGAATATTTAATTAAAGCCCATTCAGATCTGTGTAATGGAAAAGGAGATAATATAATTTTGTTCAACTCAAACTACCTCACTGGTTTTCTTTAAACAAAAATACTTCAAGTCTTAGCAAATATCATCACATTTAAAAGTAAAGAATAACAATAGCATATCTGTGCAGAGAATACACAATGATCTTAACTAATGACAAAATTAAAAATAAAAGACATATGACCATTCAAAATGTTTCTAGTCCTGCCTCATACTGTAAACTACTGTTGGTATAGTTAAATAATGCTTGTGTTTGACAGGAAATTAGTTACACACAATGAATGGCAGATGGAGAACAGACCTGAAATGTTGATCTTAGAAATGGGAAATGGGAAAATAAATTCAGCCATGATGTACTGATATCAAAGTCATTCTTTTGGAAATTTAATGTTAATTCCCTTTTACATGAACAGACTGGCATGAAAACTTTATTAATTCAAAATTTTTGTAGCACTTATGCCATCAAATATATTAGGAAACACAAACAGAAGGAGCATTCCTTGATCAGATAGCTTTGAGCAGTCAGGAAACATCAGCTGGACAGTGGGAGACTACTACATTATTTCTGTTAAATATTAAGATTTCTTTATATTTTTTAATAATGCTTAATGATTTGTTTCCTCTTCCCCTGAAAATATATTTTCTTCAGTGTGGAATAGACAAGCAATGGATACTAGTGCAGATGTTATACTGATGTGCTTGGGTTAGCACAGACAATTAAAAATTAGTGATAACTGCTCAGACTTTACCAAACAAGACCTCAAATAAATGCATAGTTCCACCAGATTTTCTCAAACTATAGGAAATTGAAATAAAATTTGAAATATCTTACGTCACTGCATTGTCCTAATTTTTCTAAAAAAGTTTACTATAAAACTTTACTGTGATGCTACTAGTTCAATTTTCATAAGGTGTGAAATACAATAAGGTTGAATAAAATATAAAAGTGATAAGAGCAAAGACGAATCACTCAAAATGGCAGGGATATCTTAAGCCAGATTTTAGTGCCAGAAAAAGTCTGTATATTTTCTGTATGGATCAAGGAAAAAAATTCCTACTGGAGCTTGTTTGATATGTAGACATCACGTGGTTATCAGTTCCACTCCTACAAGTGATGAATCGTAAGATAAAACCAAAGAGAAGTTTTCTGGCAAACAGAGGGGTTTTTGCTAAAAGCTAAGGGGGCGCTGTTGCATAAAAATAGGAGGAAGTTGTTTGCAGAGGCTAAGGAGCCATCCCTGTATGTAGCAAATCATCCCTCTATGGAGCCCTAGGGCTCTGGGCTTCTAGGGAAATCTTCCTGTGCCAAGAGGATCCTGTGAAGGAGGAAGAGCAGTGAAACAAGAAAATGTTCATGGCATTTATTACTCTATATATTTGAGCTATGCCAAAGGTGACATTTTGGCCATACAAAGACTTTGAAAGAGCATGGATAACTGCTTTCTTTTCTGCATATATTTTGTATATTCCCAGTGACCAGCTTCCTAGTGTAAGGGAAGCAAGGTAGGCACAAAACAAAAACAATCACTATACTGCTTAGGCTGCAAGGTCGGATTTGTCCTGATGGAGTAAGAGAAAGATTTTCTCCTTGTAGGATACATATTTGGCCACAGAGGACAAAACCAGTCCTGAAATATATACAGATGCCTCTCACAAATCTGATACTGTGGGATTCAAGAAACTCTAATGAAAATCCACAGTGGGATCTTTGGCATAACAAATACGTCTTTGAGGATGTTGTCATGGATATCTACACTGACATGAATTTTGGAAATAGATGTGGTGGCAATCAACTAAAAGCAACATATTGTCATTACATCTACATCTCACTGCAAGACATGTCTAAATGAATTTGGTATTCAAAACTGAGCCATTTTAGAAGCAGAGAATGCTCAAGAAGGAGCCAAGAGAGACAAAGGTGTGCTAACATGAGAAGTTGGAAAATTGAAGTTTAAACAGTTCTTCAATGTTGTTAAACGTTAAATTGCATCCTATAAGTATGAGGAATTAGGTATAGGCATTACCTGGTTCATGAAGAAACTTGTCTGCTTTTGATGTCCACATTTTATTGTGCCTGAAAGTAAATCAGACTACTAGGGAAATAGTGTGAACATCAAATAAGAAATAAAAATATTTACAATATTATGATTGCTAGTGTTTTAAATTGCTTCTGTTTTTACCAGATAAGGAAATTGGGTTTTGGCAATACCAGGTGCACATAAGCAAAAATCATATTCAAAGATTATATTCCAGTTTTGCTTTCTGGTAGATCAAAGTTCTCAGCATTTGAGAGATCAATCAGCTACAGTGAAAAGACAAAATATTATCATGGGTCCATAAAATTTTTGCACCCTTTATGCTTCAAGACAGTATAGTAAATTTAATTTAGGCTAAGTTGAAGATAATGGTGTAGTGAATCAATCAATTTAACATTCCAGTCGAGCGCAAGCAATGCTGCATGTTGGATCATGTGACAAGAGGAATTCACAGGTCAGACTGCTCAGCACAGGGAGGTTCCTGCAGAACAGGGCATGCGGTGGGAAACGTGAATCATGACATGGCATGGGCCAAGGTTCTCTCTGGAGACTGCATTCTCTGCTAGCTGCTACACACGGCTTCCCTTTCATGCATTACATAAAATTCCTCAGTGGGTCGACCTGCTGTGTCTGGAATAGAAGAGGAATTGTAACTGAACTGGAAAAGAATTACTTGAAAATCTTGAAGGACAGCAATATAAAAGAAAACATAGATATGTGAATTGTACATAATGCTGAAGTTAGACAGATCTGAAAGTAAGTCTCTGTATGCAGAGGCAAACAAAAAATAAAATTGTGTCTTCAGTTTTCCCAGTTTATGCTACCAAATAATTTTGATAATTACATTCTGAACAAGTCATCTTTGGGGTGGAAGGAACCGTCCCTTCATTGTTCATTAACAATGGTGCAGGTCATAGGAAATACACAAAAAATGCAAAAAATACAGATAACAAAGGTAAATAGAAACCTAGTCTAGTTTAATTTAAATTGTCTTAAAATTTGATCCAATGAGATTTGTTATAGTTAAAAAATGTTCTGTGTTTTTTGCACACTGAGATCATGGCTCTGTTTGGATGAATACTTCCAAGAAACCTTGGACATCCTCCTGGATTTCCAGTTTCTATAAACATGACCAAGCCACTTTCTCATTTTGCACAATACTGGCTCATGAAGAAATTCTCACAGAGACTTGACGTATCAGACCTGTACAAAACTGATTAAAAAACTAAAGAGCAATTAACAATACCTCAAGCAAAATTTAAAACATATTTTTAGCCTTTACGTACACCTGAACTTTATAGTTCATAGCTCCTGAATTGTGCTGACCTTTCTATAACAGAAAAGATTTTTCTTTTTAATGTAAAGCATGCAGTTTAAATGGAAAATGACCATGAGGAGTTCTTAACATTTTCTTTTCCCTTTCTCTGCTGGGAAAATGTATCACATTCCAGCAGCCACTGAAAAAGAAGGTAAATTATTTTTATAATAGTTTTTCTCTACTTGAGAAAAATATGAAAACCTGGCTGGTAAAGGAAGCAATACAGAATTGTCCTCTTTTGTTATTGGTCAAATATCTATTTTTTCCTAGCAAATATTGAGAAGAAAAACACCTAAATAAATGGTGGGGGTTTTTTTGTGTGTGTGTGTGTGTAGATATGGCTTGAAAAATATCTTTGAGATGAGCTGAATATCTTTCCCAGCCCCCCACTACTATTGACTAAATCCCCAGCGCCTGTCGTGGGGGCTTTGTTTTCTACATTTAGGAGCTAAGTGTGCTGTTGAAGAGCTGAATACCACCATGTTTGTGTACAGGAAGAACTGAAGGTTGACATATTTGTGTCAAGTAACATAAAACACAATTTTGTTTGCAGGCACAGGCCCTGATAAGGCGCAGGAAACATGAGTTCATGCACAGTGGCACAGACTGTGGCCCACTTGCCCTCAAATGTGGACAGAAAAACAGGTGTCTGTACCTATTGAAACATAATCATTATGAGCTACTCCACACTTGCTGTCTAGAAATTCAGCATACATACAAGACTTTATTGACAGAGACTACATAACAGATTCAGTGTGCTTTCCTCACTGCTTGTCCTGCAGATGTAATCCTTCAGTGTGGCTCACAGTTGTCTTGGGGCGACTTTATGATGCTGGATCATATCCCCACTTGTCTGTTTAGCTCAGAAATAAGTTTTGCACCTTTAAGACTGGTTCTGAGAGTGAAGCAGGGCTAAAAAGAAGCACACAGTTTGTTTTCAGGAGCTGCATTCACTCCTCCTCATTTCTTCTGGGCTGTGTTTTCTTCAGCACAGACATATGGGAGAGACCTCTCCTTTGCTTTTTAGTTAATTTCTCACTAGCTGAGGCAGAGTTCTCTGGACTGTGGTTTTCCTTTTTTCTTGGAACTGTTCAAACCTGCTCTGGACTGAAAACCCAGAAAAACACAGGGAGCTCATGCCTGTGGCCCACTGGGACTCAGCACTGGAGGGACTGATAAGAGATGAGTGAGTCGAGCTGCACTCCACAGCAAGGACTTTCTGAATTTGCCATCTCTTCAGAACAGCAAGAGATTTTATTGTTTAATAGTATTCATTTAACATCTTATATTTAATATTATATTTTTTAATTTTAATATGTATTGATTAATTACATAAGAAAATTAAATTATATAATGAAATACTTAATATATATTGTATTAAGTTATATAATTGATATAATTTTATAAAATATTAAAATAAAATAAAATATAATAGATTATATTTAATATTACTCATTTTTTATGCTTGTTAAATAAACAGGCTTTTTCCACTTTTCTCCAAGGAAATCTTTTTCCAGGACAGTAAGGGGATAGACTTCAGTCTGCTTTCTGGTGGGACCCTTTGGAGTTTTCTCCCAAATTTTCCCTAGACCAGGACAATAGTGAGAGATGATTTTCAGATGCTTATTGAATGCTCTGGCTTATCAAATAGCTTGTTTTGTTCCTGTTCCTTGTTTCTGGTTCCTGGAGCCTGCTGCTCAGCTGATGCTGAAGCAGAGAAAGAGATGTGTCTCTGCTAACTACAGGTGTTGATATTTGTACCATTATCTGACAGTGGGGCTTTGGCTGATGTGAGAGACTAGATATGGAAGAGGCCACCAGCTGAAGAACAAAGTTCAGGAAGGAAAAGTCAAGGAAAATGAGTATTTTCACTTCACCTGTCCTCTGCCATTTTACAATATCCCCATAAACTCAGCAGAAATGTCTGAAAATGTTCTAAGACCTGTGCTATACTTCTGGGTACAATGAGTACATATAATTCTTATTGGATGTTAAACTTAGGTAGAGCCTTTTTGCACATGTGCAGAATAGTTGGTCATGGAGTGGCTGATTGAACTGCCAGCTGCCTTTGGCCAGGCTACTGCAGAAAAATCCTTTGACAAATTTTTGGAGAATGTTTTCTGGTGGAAATTTCAGAAAGTCCCTGTCAAACCCACTGCTAGGTAGTACATGGGTGTTTCAGTGCCTGCCTCAATTACCAGCCTGGGTGCAAAATCTTCCTATCCCAGAGATCGCCCTATGCAGCTAGTTACAACTAAAATTAGAATTTCACCTGTACAAGTGTTTGCTGAAGGCTGATTACTGTCTTTCCTTAAGGAGCATTTCAATTATTCAGATGCCTTACTGGCTTAGTGTGGAAGCTTCAATTTTTTTGATGAAAAGTGTCATTTAGAATATATGCTATTTATAATTAATTTATTTTGTCTGAAACAAAGTGCTTTTCTAAATTTATGCATCTTAAGATGTTTTATTTTTTGTTATGCCTTCTCCAGAAGCTTCAGTTACAAAATAATTAGAAAGAATAAAGACAAAAAGGCACAGGATTAATTGCATTTATACAAAAAAGGTGCCATTTTTTATTCTGAGATTTGACATTTATGCATTTTAAAAATCAATCGTTATGTAGAAAAGCAGTAGCTTCTGTGTCAATTTTTACTTGAATGAGTTGTCACACATGCCAGAGGATAGGAAACTTTATGAACACTTTTTTTTTATGCTGCAGGATGTGTCTTAAAAATTTTGCAAAGATTATGCCGTCTGGTTGCCTACTTGCACATTATCAACCATAGAGTAAGGTGGAATAAATGTAGTTTATTCAGCCTCACTAGATTCAAACTAAATCAAAAGCTCAATTTGTTTGATCTAGGATAGTAAGATATGTCTGCTGGGATTTATTAAAGTAAAAATACTGAGTGCCACAATCCTAGAGTGTATTTCAACATCAAAGACGTTTCATTTAGTTCTTTGAATACAATATGAAGATAACAGATAAAACCATTCTGTAATGCTAAATCCTTCAGACCAAAAATGCCTGTAAATTATTTCACACATATAATAATTCCAGCACACTGGAGTGTCATGGTCTGACAGATTTAGGAATTTTTATTTGAAGTTATTAATAAAATAATGTCCATGATGCAAAAAATACTTTTCAGTATATTTTTTATTAGTACCATAGAATTAAAGCACCTATTATCCATGACTGAAAGAGAATATTTGTTGGAAAAATTATAGATTAATTGTCCAGGAAATATTAATTTCTAAAATGTTACTGAAAGTGAAGCAGCTACAACATAACCATTGAAAATCTGATCCATGTCTATCTTTGACATAATAAATTGTTTTATTTCAAATGTCAAATTCATAATTCTGGAATACTTTCTTCATATGAACAGCTTTTCAGAACTGGAACTTTCTGAATTAGTTGGGCTTTTAAAAACCTAATGAAGTGATTCTTAAATTTATCTTTCAAAAGGGTATGTTACTTAGGATGGTATTCACCTCACAAATGCCTAACCACCCAAAAGCTAGTATTGCAACTTGGCTAGATAAATTTTAAAAACTTGCAAAAGGAACTCAGAAAATCCACTCACAAAATAAAAATAGGAATTATTGTTTTGGATGCCTTTGAAATTTTGACCTAAAATTTAATTTTTTTTTGTTTCTTTTTCAAAGAAAGAAGAGAAGCCATATAAACTATGATTGTGAAAATATTATTTACCTCCTTTTACTTCTAGCACTTCAGGGGGTATATACAATTTGAACATCAAAGGTTAAGGATCTAATTTCTCTTGTGTTTAATTTAAAGAGAGGATAATAAATTCCTGAAACATCTTCTTTCATCCAAGTACCAGATGAGATCCTATAGGTGGGACTCGAGACTATAATTCTGAAGAATCTTTGCATAATTTTTGGTTTCAACAATTTTGAAATATTGTGTAATCTATTAAAGCCCTCTTTTCACAGAAAGTGTGGAAAAAAAAGAATATTTCTCTGCATCACATCTTTGTGGAAAATTGAGAAGTGTGTAAGGCTAAATATGTGCTTAGCACCTAGTGCTTATTTCTTGCATCTATTTTAGGCTTTATGTTGTGATGGGAACTATGACAGTTCCATAGAAAACAAGTGTTTATTATTTCTTATCAGTAAAACAGTGTCACAACCATGAGTTCGGCAGCTTTTCATTAGAAGGCACAAAATGGCTAACAATCTCTTGTTATAGGTTCTTTTAAGGTTAAACTACTTACGTAATTCTTCTCCAATTAAGAACTGACACCTTGATTACTTTCGCTTTTAACCCAATAACTGATCCCAAAATGCCCACTATGCGGACTTTTCTGCCAATTACAAAATACCACCCAAACCCATTAAAAGAAGGAAGAAGAAACCCAGGATGACGCCCTGTGTCCTCCATCTTGCTTCCATCCACAACATTCTAAAAATCCCAAAACCTAAATTTCTCAACAAGTGATACACTTACACTACTCTCTATAATCTGTTTCACACTTTTGTGGATTCTGGTCTCTCTTTAAGTCTAGGAAATTTTCTCCATAAATGAAAGTCAAAGTCAATGCTCCCCTGGGGGTCAGGGCACCCCAGAGCAGACAGAGAAATACGGTGCACAGTGTTCTAGGTTTCCACACACCATGATGAATCTTCATCTTTTGTTTGATACATAAAAAAACACAGTGACAAAGAATGATGAAAAGGCTGAGGTACTTAATTACTTTGACTCAGTCTTCAAGAGTAAGTTGCTGTCAGGGTTCTCAGCTCCCTGAACTTCCAGTCATCCTGGAGAAGAATGAAAAAATGCAGAACAAAAGTCCCATAACCCAAGGGAAAATGGTTGGCAAACTGCTACACCAGTTAGACACACACAGTTCTATGAGACCAGATGGAATATGCACATGGGTACTCAGAGAACTGGCAAAAGTGCTCAGTGAACTGATTTCCATAATTTATCAGCAGTCCTGTCTAACTGAAGAAGTCCCAGTTAACTGGAAGCTGGAAAATATTATTCCCATCCAGAAGAAGGGCTTGAGGGAAGTTTTGGGAATGTACAGGTCTTTCAGTCTGACCTTGGCTCGGGATAATGTCGTGGAGCAGATCACCTGGAGTGCTACGACACAGCATGCAGAGGACAAATAGGAGTTTGGGCCCAGGCAGTGTGGATTAATGATAGGCATTCCTACTTGCATCCAGCTGGTGGATATTGTTGACCTGAACTTTAGTGAAGCTTTTGACAATATTTTCTCCTGGAGAAACTGGGTGCCAAAGGCTTCAATGGGTGTACGCTTTGCGGGGTTAAACCTTGTCTGGATGACAAGGCCCAGAGAGTGGTGGTGAATGGACTGAAATCCAGCTGGTGGACAGTCACTAGTGGGCTTCCCCAGGATGCAGTGTTGGGGCCAGTTGTGTGTAATATCTTTACAAATTAACTTAGCATGGAGACCAAGAACACCCTCAGTGAGTTTCCTGTCTATGCCACATTGGGCAGGAGTGTGGATCTGCTGGAGGGTATGAAGGCCCTGCAGAAGGATACGGGAAGGAGAGATCTATGGGCCAAGCCCAGGTGTATGATGTTAAACAAGGTGAGGTGCCTGGAGAAGGACTTCTCTTTGGGTCACAACACCCCATGGAGCCCTACAGGCTAGGGACAGCATAGCTGGAAAGTGGTCCAGAGGAAAAAGATCTGTGCGAGTTTTTTTGATAGCTGTTTGAACATGAGCCTGTGTGTGCTCAGATGCCAAGAGGGCCAATGGCATCCTGGCCTGTATCACCAATAATGTTTACAGCAGGACCAGGGCAGGGATTGTTTCCCTGTACTTGACACTAGTGAGGTACTGGAGGGTATCCAGAGAACGGCAACAGAGATGGGGAAGGATCTGGAGCACAAGTCTGATCAGCAGCAGCTGAGGGATCTGGGGGTGCTTAGCCTGGAGAAAAGGAGACTGAGGGGAGACCATATCACTCTCTACCTGAAAGGGTAGGTGGTGGGGGGTGGTGGTGGGGGTGGTTGTCTTCTCCCAAGTAGCAAGTGATAAAATAAAAGGAAATGGCCTCAAGTTATTCCAGGAGAGGTTTAGATTGGATATTAAGAAAAAATCTACTCATAGAAAGGGTAGTTAGATGTTGGAATAGGCTTCTCAGGGGAGTGGTTGGGTTACCAGTCCCGGAGGTATTTAAAAGACACGTAGATGTGGCACTAAATCCTGTTAGGGACGTGATTTAGTGGTAGACTTGGCAGTATTAGTTTAATAGTTTGGCTTGATGACCTTAAGGGTCTTTTCCAACCTAAATTAATATGTGGTCCTGTGTGAATATTTTTGTATGCCACTGCTTTCTGAAAACTGCACGTAAGAAACAAAACTGTAGAAAAATATTCCAAGTTTTGGACAGAAAATATTTACTGAGTTTGTTAGAGGTTCAGTACAGGGAAGTTTAAATGCAGATGCCTTTTGATTATAATAATTTCCAATTTTCTATTAAATTGTATGAATGTTAGCCGTTAGACCTAACTACAACTGTTTTAAAATATGAAAGTATTGAAATACAATTTTAGGGAGGCACCCTTAATAAATATGGGAAATATATTAATTATGTCTGGCATTGGTTACATTTGAAACTAGTAAAACAGTGACCTATTATAATGGTCTTGTCTCAGTTTATAAGGATTCCCTGCCAACAGGAAAAAGAGAGCATAGTCTTACGCCATGCCAGAGGAGGTTCAAGTTGGACATTAGGAGGAATTTCTTCACAGAAAGATTGATTGGACATTGAACTGGACATAGAGGTGGTGGAGTCACTGGGTGTATTTAAGGAAAGACTGGATGCGGCACTTAGGTGACGTGGTGATGTCTGGTTACAGCTCAGACTCGATGACCTCAGAGGTCTTTTTCTCAAACGAATTGGCTCTGTGATTCTGTGAGTACCTACCTAGCACTGAGCCCACAAAGACAGCGTGTTTGTACAAACCCAACCTACAGTCTGATTTACAGGAAATTTTATGTCAAATCCTATTTTCAGATTAATCCTTGCTCTTCATGGTGTTGTGTTATTTCACAAAGGCAATATTGCTTTTGAATTTGTTGGTCTTAAGAGATCAAGACTTTCTTTCCACACTCTCTCCTGTCCAAATGAAAATAAATTCAAGCGATACTGATTCGTCTCTGTGTCAGTGGCTGAGGAAGAGAATGAAAAACCCACTTGCTGATACTTGAATTTATTTAAGACACAGAAGAAATATCCTTATATGCTATTAGCTGTATATCTCTATAAGAATAATTCATCTGAACAGTTTCTCATGGTGAAGTATGCTTTTACATTTTGCAGAAGAGGTAATAAAATGATACATCTTTTGTTTTTTATGTCATCTCTCAGAACTTGTAAAATATTTTAATCTAAAATGAACCAACCAACTCTAAACAAGCAAGGAAATAAAATTGCCCACAAGAGAAGAAAATGTTCTAGGTTATTTTAAAATATATATTTTTACTTTTGCAATTCTTCATTTAACTTTAGTCTAGGTTTATGAACAGAGCATCGATCCTGTTTTTGTGGGGCTGTCTTGTGGTGATATCTGTCAGACTCTGCCTTGCACTGGCTGTAAGTACAGTCTGCTTGTTGTATGTTGGGGGAGTCAGTTCTGCTGTCTGACATGAAATAGCTTGTATTTTGGGGTTTGAATATGTTGCTTGGATGCTTTGCGAGGCACAGCCTAGAAAGGAACAAAGCAAACACTAGTGCTTTACAGATCAGTGTGCTGTGTTAATGCTCTATAAGAGTAGGTACTTCCTGTTCCAAAGGGAAACAGCTGAAGGCTTTACTCTGAAAGACAAAGCAGTGCAGATGTTGAAGACAGCTGATAAAGGCGTCCTGGCTAATGCTGAGCTGACCTTGAAAACTTTTCAGTTATCTGCACTGTCATACACTGGTATTAAATAACCTGAAACTATCCCACATAAGCCAAATCTTCCTCCGTAAATTGGGCAGCAGCAGTCTTGTACTTACAGATGTTGACAATACTGTTGAAGGCTGTGCTTCTTTCTGGCACCTGCTCGTTCTTACTCTGCCAACATCAGCAACTTACTAGTGTTTGCTGCCATACTTTCTGTGAGCTGCCCTTTGAAAGGGGCTCTCCTTCCTCACAACTTGAGATGATTACAGCTCCCAGTTAAATGATCTTCCTTGATACACCACATTAAAATCAGATGTGGGTGGGGCTGCTCATTTCTCTGCCTACCTCTCTCAGCCTGCCAGTGAGTATTTTCTGGACTCTTCTAGCACCAAAGGGGTGCAAGTCTTACTGAAGTCTCACTGCCTTCAGAATCAATACAGAGGTTCTCTTTTTGACATTAATTCATGTAGAAAGAAAAGATTAAGCCCACTGATGAATGTCATGACTAAGCTAACCCACTATAAATACAAAATTCCTGTAACTCTAGAAAAAAATTACAATTTCACAGAATTCTCCACAGCCTGAAGTATAAAATTTTGATTCCCATCAAAGGATATTCACTGAAAAAAGTTACCAAGTTTATAGGAATTTATCTTGATATACTTAATATGCTTTTATGTTTCTTTTTAGGAAGATGAAGTTGATAAATGTGACAGACATTTTGAAGTGTTACATATTTGAATATTGTTTTGTCATGTACACATCATTTCCCTTTAACTGCATGGTTCTGAGCCAACACCACAACAATTAGGATCTCAACATGTGGTAGCAAAGGACAAATAAGTAAATAACTGAGGCGAAACCATTTTTTCCTAAACTATGAAATATTTAAAAATTATAATCTGAATCAACAAGGAGCATATCTGGATATGCAACTGCTCTTCTTGAATACCAAACTGAGTCATATCAGGTGTACTGTATAATACAGAAGATGTCTCACACCTTTAATATAAATAGAGAAAGCACTGTGGACTCTTTCCTCTTTGGACTGGAATTCCCAAAACAATCTATGGCTAAACAGCTCTGTATTAGCTAAGTGTGTTCCATATACATAATATGTGGTTTCTTTCAAGATCAATATCCAAGAAAGACAATAGCTTCTTCAAAGGTTAAACAAAACAAGAAAAAAGGTACAAAACTCGATTTGTAAATTAATAAACAAATTAAAGAAAAGGAAAGAGGAAAACACATCACAGCAAAAGACTGTGACTGCTAAAATTTGGACATTGTGTCATAAATGTTAAGCAGATATTATGCAGCTTAAAATAAAAAAATTGCCATGACAGTAAAAAGCAGACTTCCACACATATGTAATAAGAGGCTGCCTTTCATTAAGAACTGTACTAAACAAGCATGACAATGATCCACACCATAGGCATCATATAAATGTTTGTCTCATAACATTCCTCATTAGCAAAGAATTTTCATTCACAATAAAAAAGTACAAAAAGGCTTATTAGTCCTGAATTTACTATCATTCTACTATTTCAGTACCAGAGTTGATAAAGAAGTCTAATATAAAAAAGACAAAGAAAGCTGTCAAAGGAATATTTTTCCATTTCAGCAAACGGTGCATGCCTTGCATGTTTAGTGATTTGAATTATAATAAGAGAAAAGAATATATATCTAACTACCTGTAAGCTTCAGAATTCTAAAACATATTTGATTTAATATTAATACAGTATGTTTTACCAGATGATTTATTTGATGTACTAAATAATTTATTTAATCCAGTATCTCTCACGAAATACATGACATAGCTACTGTGACAGACAATATATCTAATTCAGTAAGGAAAAATTTTAATTCTACAGCTTCTTTGCTCCTCTGAATTTTCTGAATAAAGATGTATTTCATTGGAGCATTGAGTATTAATTTCAGTTTAAACAATTTCAAATCCAGTATTATGCATATTAAGAAAAAGTAAACCTATCTCAAGAGTGAAGAGAAAAAAGAACATAGCAGTCTTGTAAATGTGCTTGCGTGCAATCCACTTGGCTTCAATATGCTACTCCTGATAAGTGATATTTTTAATTAGGAACATTTCAACGGCTGCCTGTATTCATGAAAATATCAGTAATTTTTAAAGTGCTTTGAATTTATATTCACATTCTCTTATTGCTCATTAGTTTAAAATAATGTCATGAAGCTGAGGAACAAAAACATTATCATGCATCCATTCACATGTGCTGAATTGGCAAAGATATTTGGTAATTCATCTATAATCTGAAAATTGTCACCTCAACTGTTTGAAGTATAACTAAGACATAAATGATCCACTTGTAGACATCAGAAATTATGTCAAAACGCAGATGAAAGGTTCTGGCTGCATTTCAATAAGATTTTATCAATATATCCTGGTTCTTTGGTGCATTACCTTAAGCAAAGGTTCATGGAATTATGCATTTTTTAATAATTTATATTCTTTAAATTATATTTCTTTCTGAATAACAAAAATTTGCATAACAAATTAAAAAAATTTGAGATAGAAAGGTGCTGGTCGAGAAACATGAATTTAGAGTATGAAAAACATTCAAGGCAGTATGAAAGGGACTGTAAAGAAATTCTAACTGGGATTAGAAAGTTAAGTTTTGATAAATCACATTCTCCTTTAATGAGGTAGGAAAAAATAAAGCATTTGCTGACTTCTTTTTAAAAGGAGTTTTATTTCAGCCTTTGTGTATTGGCCTGAAATATGGTAACAATACCTTCATGTGTAATTGAGAAAATTGCATCTCAGAATTTTTCAATCACAAATTCTCCATCAGAACAACAGCACAGTAGTTCAAACACACAGCATCAAATCCTCTCTCCATATAACTCTAAAAAGAATTGGAATTAAGCAGAATGCAAGCTGTTGGATCAATAAATTCATCCCACATCCACAATTGGATACAAGACATTTACTGTATTTTACCTGTGGAACCAGCACATTCAACCTCTGGAGTATTTCTGAATTTATTTCTTCCTTCAACTTGATTCCACTAAAACAGAGGTACATGGAGAGCCTAAGCCTGAGTCTTCGCTGATTAGGGCTTAAAGATGGACCCCACTCCCAAGAGTGGGTTTGTGGAGGAACGGTTGTTATGCCACCATATTAATATCTATGTAGGTTATACCTAGTTAAGTATCCAATAATAAACACAAAGAAGCAAGATTCAAATCCTCCACCTATATTCTATATAATGAAAACTAAATGAAATTTTATTCATTATTTATAAGTCAGAGAACTTTTATTAATCTTATAATAGGTTCCAAAAGTAAACAATTTACACAGAAGTCAGGATCTCTCCTGCTGAAGTTGTGTCAAAAAATTGGATTAAAAAAATTTAATAATTAAAAATTTTTTTTACAAAAGGGTAAAATCTAGTGCCAAAAGGGGCTATGAATCTCTGTCATGCTGCCTAGGAAGCTTTCCTAGAAATGCCAAGTCTTGGCTGCCAGTCAGTCTTTTCATTCCGACACATATATTGCACTTCTGTAATTACTAGACCAAATCCTCTCAGGGGAGAAAAGGCACTGAGTCAGATTTTCCTAATAGCTGAGTGAGTGATTAAATCACTGTACAGAAGAGGGGAAGAGAAATCACAAATGTACTATTGTCTTCTTTCAGCACTTGCTTGCAGGAATATTTAAATACTAACATATTTTAGGCATAAGGTAATACTTTGGCTACTCAATGAAACACTGTTCTGGAGGATGACCATGGAAACCTGAGAAAATTTCATTATAAAAATGAAATACATGAAATCAAGAATTCTTTCTCAATTGGTTGTTGGGCAAAGCCTTTTTTATAACCTAGTTTTGGGCACAAGTAACTGAATTGTTATAAAAATCCTACTTAGGCTTCTCTGTTCATTTTCTCCATTAGACCTTGTTAAAGACAGTGATGCAATCAGGCAGCAGCATCTTCTGGTTCATTTAAATATAACTGTAGAAATAATTCTTTAAAACTACTTAGAAAAGGCAAGAAAGCCACATATATAACAGCTTTTGGAAAATGGTGCTTTCTACAGGCCAGTGGGTTAGCCTGCCAGCTTGCAATTTCCATCTCATTTAGTGTTATATATTATTTGTGTAACCTTTAATCACAGGCAAATCCACCCAGGCACAGAAACTATCTGATGCTGAAAAAAAGTAACATATCCTCCTCAACATGTAAACAAAATCTGCAGAAGATATTCTTAAAAACTTCAGAATTTTTAATAACAATTTTCAAAACTTCAGAAGACTAATGAATGCTTTGAATGTTTGAGCAACGCCTGGCTGACAATTTATGTTACTGAGCTTCCACTTAGTAAGTGAATGATAGTTTTATTTACTTGTATTTCCGTCAATAAAGGAACTGAAATATCTCCATTATTTGGGACAGTAAGAACATACATACAACAACATTGTACAAAAATACACATATCTTCTCCTTATTATTTATTAAAAAAAACAGACAATCCATTTTTCCTCCTTTCAACTAAAAGAGACTTTCTGCATTCAATAATCTCTTGACTAAACATTTGCAAATTGGATGTTTCTATGGACTAGTATCAATGAAATAATCCATTTTACTGTGTAATTGTATTTGATAGGTTATGCTTCACACAGATTTTTCTGTCCTTTAAGCAGTGACTTATACTGCAGAGTTGTTTTTCTGAAATCAATGAGTGAATATGTCAAAAAGATATGACAAAATAATACTTAGCACCAGTAAAGCTTGAAAAAGCTAGCAGATAATGACTAATATATTTATTTCTATGTCAATGCCTGTCTGGAATTAATACATTAAAAATTAAACTTTTTAAATAATAGATATATCAATTTGAAAATAAATGTACTCTGTGTGCTTTCTGCTCCTGAGAAAAAGACACTCCTCATTTCTTTCTTTGTACTTTAAGTGCTGCAGAGTTCTGAGGTGGTCTAAGAATTATTTTTTTCTTTACTGAGAGACAGAGACTCCAGCCTCTAGCTGTATAAACTTTTACATTAGCAATGTTAATATTCTGCTACCAGAGCAACTAAGAGAGGATATGCTTTCATTGACATTTTCCTTTGAAGTGAAATCCTAAAGCTTTAATTTTTATTAATGCAAATCCCTGCTAAAAAATACCTTATCTGTGGTCACATATGAGGCACTATAAGATCTAAAGACATCTTTGCTTTCAGACTTCAGTATTAAACAGCTTCTTCCTGCAATCACACCACCTTAGGCTCTGATAATGTTGGCTTTTATAATACAGAATAGGCAGGAACTGACTGCTACTTGAAAAGGAGACTTCCAAATAAAATCCTAAACTTCTGGAAGTTGGTGAAAGAATGATGGAGAGCTTTACAGAATAAGAACCTGCAAAGCACTTAAATTCCAGGAAAACCTCACAAAACAGAAATTTTATGATGTCTGGGATACTGCAAGGTTGACAGAAGAAGATAAGGAAATGGTGGTTTCCCAATGAATACATTAGTTGCAAATTCACAATTACATGTCAGAAACTTGTGATGTGTCCTGGCTATTTTTTACTTCTATAAAATAAAAGAAATCCTTCTAATTTCCATATGGTTAAAATAAAAGCATGTCACTGTCATATTTTTGGAAAAATCCCTTAGCCAGGATTTCTTCTCCTGGGAAGCTGAGAAGACTAAGAGAAAAATGAAAATAATAATTATCTGATTGCTTCTCTCCTGGGTTTTGCTGCTTTGGAATGTGGTTGGAGATTGTTTATCCAACAGGTGGTTGTTTGATTGGTTTCATGTGAATTGTTTTTATTTAATAACCAATCACAGTCCGGCTGTGTTGGGAGACTGGAGAGGGTCACGAGTTTTCATTATCATTCTTTGTAAACTTCTGTCTTGATCCTTTCTCTATTTTTTAATATAATATAAGTACATAAAATAATAAATTAGCCTTCTAAGAACATGGAGCCAGATTCATCAATTACTCTTTCGTCCTGGGGACCTCAAATTACCACAAAAGCAGAGGTGAAAGACCAACAGCTAAATCAACATTATGTAAAGACACAATGCAGTTGTCAAAAGTTGTATTTTGTAGAAAAGCATATAGACGCACTTCCTTGAGATTCTGTCTGCAATTCTATTTTGTCAGATACAAAAGTCTGCAATTGTTCAGGGCATCTTACCAACGTTTTGCAAAAGCCTCTGACGTGCTCACTAATGAGAACTGCTGTTGTTACATTGCTTCTTCACATTTGCCAGTCTAACCTACTAAGCATTCTACTTCTCTGTGACTTTACAAATATTTTAAAATATGAAATATCATATACATGTCAAACAATAGAGGCAGATTGAATTTTGGACTCTGTAAATTAAGTTTTCTTCCAACTTTCTTATATCAGCTGAATTCTGCAATGACCTCTCAGCTGATGTAGACCAGATTAGCCCACAGAAGTCTGATCACCCTGAAGGGTGATTGCACACGGCTGGAAGCAACCACTCTCTACGTTTCAGTCACCTTGGAATAGGGAGAGACCAAACATTTTCCTGTTCATTTTCAAATAACAAAATGGATAAGCCAGTATCTATCCTTCCAGATGAAGAGTTTCCTCTAGCATGACTATTATCAGGCTTTGTACTGGAAGCAAGTAAAACTATCACTCACTTGCTCAATGGGAAGTTCAGTAGCATAATGACAAATTAATGCTAACAAATACTTGTATGTGTAAATTATGGCTGTAAACCACTAAACTTTTATTCAAAGGGTCAGATACATTTAGGCCACCTGAGAGGGCTGGGTGTCTCTGACAGAAGGACATGTTTTATGGTCAGCTGTTGGACACATATATGTGTTTAATGTTTTACTGAGCTACACAGTTATTCTATGCAAAGAAAAGAGAGCAACATGCTTTTTATTCTCTCAAGACTGCTTAGAAGGACATTTCCCAGTAAGTTATAGCTTTTCCACAGATGTTGCAGCATTTTTCTCCTCTGTGATACACTTTTATACAGTACTTCACAAATGAGAGCTGGAATCTTACAATGTCTAACAAAAAACAAGCTGTTTTGAGGCACTTGCACATGATCTAGTGAGTAGAAACACACTGATCAATATTTCTTTTGTAGGATGTAAAATGTATGCTAAAATTGTCTTTGAAGGAATTGTAATAAATTCAGAATTTTGACAATAACAAAAATCGTCAAGTGACATAGCACATACTATTTCATAAATTACTGTTGTTCCTTTTTCTATTTTTTTTATGTATTAATGGAACATGTATCTTAAACAGTATTGGCTTGATTTTTTTTCTTCATAAAGTATAGGGACTTTCATTTTAGTTACTGTTGGATCAGGAATGATTTATCAAATTCTCTTTTATTTTCAAGAACAAAAATAAAAGCCAATTTAATTTGCCTTATGGGTAGACAGAGATGTGAAATTCAATCAAAAAACCCCAAAAACACAACCCAAAGGGAAAAAAACCCCAAAACCTTGGCACTACTAGAAGCCACAAGTGCCCAACCATGCCTGTAAGGGAAGAGTTTCACACACTTGAAATGATCACTGACTGGGATAGTTCTGCCTTGGCATATTTTCCCAGACTTTTGTGAGATTAACTTTCTGTAGTTCCAGCTTCAGAAACATGGTGTAATGATCCTATTTACAAATTAATCTGCCTCCTGTAAAAACAGAAAGGGTGATTAACAAGAATAGTACACCTCATTTCTTCCTAAATTAAAAAACCTCACACACTTGGAAGATTTAGTCAAACTCATTCAAAAGAAAGATATCAATGTCACACCAGATTTATAATAAACACATTGAACCGAAAAGACTTTCTATCCTTGTTTTAACAGCTATTTATGCTGCAGCACTTATCTTGCCACTTCAATTCCTGTCTTGCTAACACGCTGCCTAGCTCTAAGAGCACAGATGTATCACTGTTCCTTAAAGACCTGTGTCACTACAAACGTTTTCAAATATGGTTTTAGGAGAGGGATTTGACCTTAACACACTTTGCCAATATCATCCATAGTTCAGAGGCTGAAGTTGAAGACTAGTTAACCTTCCAGTAACACATGCTGTTCTCACTTCTGGCAATATGTTACAGCCCCACTTGGTGAACAGTAAATTTTAGAAGAAAGTCCTATTCAAGAGCTGGATATATTTAGCATGCTACTGGGAGCTGTGTCCAAATGATACATTGAGTCATTGGAACAAGCATTACAGAAGCTGATTTAGTGGTAAATATAAGTTAACAGTGAAAATACTCCCCAGAAAGACAGAGAGTTACTTTCTACTTTTTTTTCCCCTAAGATTACTTTGCAACCCTTGTTTGTAGTTCAAAGGTCTAAATGTCTTTTCATAAAATATATGTTATGTATGTCAAAAGCTTTAGTCAGGAAAATACTTGCTGAATTGCCTGTAGTATCTTCAGTGATACCATTCTATTCACTGATAAAATAAGTGCCATTGTCACATATGCAGAAAAGCTCCAGGAGAGCAGGTACTTTGTTAAAGTCAGCTTCATTTAAACATAGGCATTCCTGACATGTGAACTTTGAAATGTGAAAGGTATTAACTTGTATTATTACTAATTAATATAGTGGGGGTGTTGATTGATGAGAAGCTCAAGATGAGACAGCAACATGAACTTGCTGAAAGAACTGTATGTGTCCTGGGCTGCATCCAAAGCAGCATGGGCAGCAGGGCCAGGGAGGGGAGTCTGTCCTTCTCCCCACCAGGAGAGCAGCATCCAGCCCTGGTGTTGCCAGCACAAAAAAGATTTGTTGGAGAAAGTCCTCCTGAGAGGGGCCATGAAGGTGATCAGAGCATTGGAGCACCTCTTCTGTGAAGACAGATTGAGATACTTGGGCTTATTCAGGAGCGAGAAGGGAAGAGTTCAGGAGGAATTTACAGTAGCCTTCCTATCTAAAGGGAAATGTACAGGAAAGGCGAAGGGGGACTTTTCACAAGGATATGTAATGATGGGCAAGGGATGATAGTTTAAACTGAAAGAGAATACACTTAGATTAGATATTAGGAAGACATTTACTGTGTGGGTGTGATGAGGCCCTGGAACAGGTTGGTCAGAGAAGCTGTGGTTGCCTCAGGCCAGTCTGGGTGGGCCTCTGAGGAAGCTGGTCTAGTGGAAGGTGCCCCTGCCCAAGGCAGAGGAATTGAAACAAGATGATCTTTAAGGTCTGATTGAACCCAAACCATTCTGTGATTCCATGATCTAACACAGCAAGTTAGATATCAAGTGTGCTGTTCAACATACCTAACCAAAACAGAAACTTTCAAAAATACCCTTGCATGCCAGTCTGCTTTGTGTTGTTATCTAATGTTAATCTTTTAAAATATTACTGAGGGGCTGTAAATGTGCATTTTCTACATAAATGGGAATTTCGCCATTTAGACATTTACAATATTATTACTTCTCCATTCTTTGAAATTTGGAAATATGTGTGTGTGGGTGGGCGATATACAATTTGTCCTTATATAGGAGGAAGATATGATTGAATATCCATGCCCAATGTCCAATTAAAAAAAAACCAACAACCCACCTTAAATGACTTGATATTTTTTATAAAAAAATTATTTCTTATCCTCTTTTATTGAAAATAAGGTGGATTCCCTGTGGTGGTTTCTAAAATATTTTTTCCAGCTTTAGTGTTATCAACAACTTAGTTTGCCAAAAACTAAAAAAAAAAAAACCAAACAACTGAACAATTACAGCTGAGTGAAGTCAAACTTTTGGATCAAATTAATAATTTCATAGAAGTTGAAAGAACTAGAGCTCTTTGACATTTAATCATTGCTTTCCTAATTAAATTTAAATCAGGAAGAGGAATCCAGATTCCTCACTTCTCAGGCAAATGTCCAACAAACCAGATTACTCTGATGCTATCCCTCGCATTTAGTAGTATATCTGTTACATTAGGCTGCTTAGAATGTGCTTTGATTCAACTAAATTTTCATTCCTTGGTAAAGATTTTTTTCTATAAAGCATCATTCATCTCACTCAAAGGACTTAACATATTATGGAATTGTATCCATTTGATGGCTTCAGCTTCCTTTTCATTTTACCTGGTTGAAGAGCCACATCATGAAAACTAAAGGCCTATTTTCTTGCATTACTGAGAATTTTCCTGAATTAATTTGCATCTGATATTTTTTCCCTGTTGGTACTATGTAGACATTATCTCTCCAGATTTTCTAATGCTGTATAATCACAAAACTCCTCATGTTTCTCTTTGAAATTTTTATTTATGTCCTCTTATGAAGTGTGCTATGAAGTTTTGGTTTTTTCTGCTTTGCTCTCAAACTCTATTTTACTGTCATAGAAAATTAATGATGATTGCAACAAATCTATGTTTGAACCCTTGTAAAAGGTCAATTGCTTAGTCAACTGAATTTTTTTGTTTTTTATTGATTTGTCACCAATACCACATGCAAAAACCCATGGTGAAAAAACCCATGGTGTGAAACCTTCCAAAGGTTTCACAATAGCTCATCATGCCGCTTAGAACTCAGTACTGCACAAAATACAGTAACTAATATTTCCATCATATTTTCTCTTATGTCAGTGTTAAAAACAATCCTTCAAAATTGAGTTTTCTGAGGTTTAAAAAAATGTTGTTCTCAATGTAATTAGAAGTAAAGAATGTTTAACATATTATTAATGACTAATATTACCTAGAAGCAAACATTGCAACCAAGCATTTATTTTTCCTTTCTTGGATCAGCCAACAGAGTTTTGTTTTCATCATGGAATTCTATGTGACTCTGTGAAATTCTAATATATATGGGTATACACAGGAAGATTGATGTGAAGTTTTAGTCACACTTCTGAGCACATCACTAAGGCTAGATATTATTGAAAGCAGTGAGAGGGTAAAGAAGACAAGAATATTTTGGATAGCCAGTCTTTAATTCCCACTCAGGTGAGAACTTAGATGCAAATCTTTTAAGCAGGCCAGGGAGGTCAGTAGTTTCTTTGGTATTTGTCTTAGTTTAATTGATATAATAGATCCTAGAGGCGCTGTATATCAGCTCCAAACCTCCCTTGGTGTTTGGTCCCATTGATTCCAGAGGAGGGCTCAAATCTTTGGGAAGCTGGACACTTGCACTTTATTTGTAGGATGCTAAAGATAAATGCTCTTTCATTGATTGAGATTAATCATACAGAAGCTCTATGGATTTTTCTATCTTTTGTGATTATACATAACACTTTGAGATGACCTTAAAACTAGGAGAATCCTACTGTAGTCACCTACTTACCACTAGCATGTAAACCAACAAAAAACACTTCACAATCCACAAAATGTGTGGATTTCCTTTCAGAGGTGCAATGGGACTACTGAAATACTTTTTTGATTTACATTGTACTTTAACTCTATCCTCACTACTATATGCCAATCCACTTTAGAATACATATTCCAGCTGAATATTTAAGGGATTTTGAAAATTCATCCCTATAGGGATGGGAGTTACAGCCAGAACTGGACCTGGGTAAAAGTATTTAATAAATGCAGACAAATCCACCGTGTATAGTCCTTTCAAACAAATACTGATTTTATAAATTTGTTTACATGCAATGTTTTGTTCATGTTGATAAGTCAATCAAAAAGAAATGAATATCAAACTGAATTTTCTCAATTCAATATACCATAAAAATCTTGTTTTCTTGTTTAGCTAGTCACTGTATTGATGTATCTTTTAATTAAAATGTGACAACCAAACTATTTCATATTTCATTGAAACATTTCAACTTTAAAAGACAAATGGTATAAATGTTTAGTGCATTTTGTTTTCATACAATCGAAAATGATTTTTAAATAATTCCTTTCCTGAGGTATGTTAACTGCTAACAAATCAGAAAGCCTCTTTTTTGCCCAGTTCTCAGTTTAAAGGTATGACTTGTCCCAAGTCTGGCTGAAGGCAGTAAACAGACAATGACCTCTGGCAGGCAGCAACTGTAGTGTATAAAATGCTTTCAATGTTAGTTAAATAAAACAATATAGTTATCTATCACTTTTTGGTTAATATTTTTTTTCATATTTAAATTCTGAAAAACCAAAAGAACAATTCTAAAAGATTTTCTTGATGGAACCAGAAGCTGGAGAGCAAAAGAGCTGCATAGGGCTAAAATGAGTAAAATTAATAATGGAAAATGACAATCTATTTCCTGATATCCAGTGAGAATAATAATGCTATTATATGAGCAAAAGATAATTTTAGACTACAGAGTGAATATTTAAGTAAAAATGACTGGGCATTCCTGTCCACAGTTTCACAGCTGGTGACTTATTTTTATGCATGAATTTGTCATTTTATGACACCCACTTATAGAATCTGACTTGTCTACCACAGCCCAGAATATACACAGAATTTTTTCTGGCAGAGTTGCATACATTAAAACTAAAGAACAATCCTGTGATCATAAAATTTTGGGTAGGGCAGAGAATTCTTCCATTGCTGATTCTACATGACAATTATTTCCATATAAAAGAAAAGAGATTGCTATTATCTAAAGTACCATTTTGTATATATTGAATTGCTTCCACAGCCTTGAAAAGTAGAAGGATGGACTCAGTTTTAGCACCCTTTAAACATTAAATTCATCAGCTGTGATAAGAGCATGACTGGAGATTTGCCACAGACCACTGAAGCATTTAACAGGATTCCACTAACCTTTCTGCTCCATCTGAACCTGAACAGCCTTCTCACCGTGCAATCAATGAAATGAGCCTGCCCATTCCTAATGACTGCTGCAGGGATACACAGTTCTGAGTCCTGAAATACTACAAATGCTAAAATACGCCAAGTTTTACCAGATATCTTTGAAGACACTTGTGGTATGCCATCATCTGTGGTTTCGTGTTTCTACCTGGCAAATTTTCAGCTGCAAAAAAGTGCTGAGAATGAAAGCTAAGTAATTAAATTATAATTAAAATCATGCATAGATCAGTGATGAACTTCACCATTTTAATTTTTATGATTAAAATAAAAGGGAAACTAAAAGGGTTGTAGAAAAACTTTTGAAACTTTTAGATAGGAATTCATTTTGCCATCCCATTGATAGCAAGCTCAAAACATTTATAAATAAAATGTCACTAATTTTTTTTCTATATATAAGAATGTCACAGACATTTTTTCACAGAAATCCTTTCTTTGGGTTTTGTGCATCTTCTGGGAAGCAAGGGCCCCAGAAGAAGTATGTAAACAATTATTATCAGCTGCTGTGAAAGCAATAGGATGCACCTGTGATTGGTTCATGTTCCGTGTTTATAATTGGGGGCCAATCACAGGACCAGCTTGGGGACAGATTCCCTGGACACAGAACTTTGTTATTCATTCTTTCTATTCTATTCTTAGCTTAGCAAGCCTCTGCAACTTCTCTCTTTATTCTTATTAGTATAGTTATAATGTATTATATATCATATATCAATAAATCCAGCCTTCTGATCATCAAACAAGATTCTCGTCCTTCTCTCACCTGAAGACCTTTACAGGTTGCTGTAATATAAGAAAGCAATTTTTATTCAGGTGTACTACCTTCTCTTCATTTATATAAGATTTTTCCATGCATTTAGTTATTTAGGCCTCCTTGAGGTAGATTATATAGTTTTGCAGAGTTCAAGGGAAAGGGAACTTGGTCCTTTTATGATGCAAAACAAGAATGAAGTAGAAGAATGAAAGATGTACTTTCATATCATTTGATAAAGTACCAGGCATGAAAGAGTAGACACCACTTTTAAAGTGGTTAAAGATGATTGCATCTACAACAGGCTTCACAACCTATAGGATCATGCAGAGCAAGTCCAGAGGAGGGCCATGAAAATTAGCAGATGGCAGGAGCACCTCTCCTGTGTAGACAGGCTGAGAGAGCTGGTGCTGCTCAACCAGGAGAAGGGAGGAGTCCAGAGAGATCCTATAGCGGCATTCCCATACCTGAAGGAAAGCCAACAAGAAAGACAGAGAGGGACTTTTTACAAAGGCATGCAGTGACAGGACAAGAGGTGCAAGCTTTAAACTGAGGGTAGGTTTAGTTCAGATATTAGGAAGAAATTTTTTACTGTGAGGGTGGGTGAGGCACAGGAACTGACTGCCCAGACAAGTTGTTGCTGGCTCATCCATGAAAGTGTTCAAGGTCATTTTGGAAAGGGTGTTGGGCAACCTTGTCAAACCTGGTCATGAAAGGTAGATTGGAAAAATATGATCTTTAAAGTCACTTTGAACCCAAACCATTCTATCATTCTGTGATTTAACACTGAGGTTGACACTTTGTACTGATTAATCCATACCGGCATGGGTGATAGATATAATATAGAAAGATATGCAGTAACAGCAGTAGAACACATTTTACATAAACTTTATTCCTTAGATAGCAAAGAGGATAATTTAGCACAGAAAAACTGAGCTACAACTTTCTAGTAATTTTAAATTTATTTTATATTTCAAAAAAGTCCAGGATTCTTAAAATTTGACACGTTTATTTTTACATCTTTAAAAATTGTGCTATTAACATTTTACAATAGGAACAAAGTTACAAGGTGTAGGAAAAACTCAAAAACATTAAAGATCAATACAAACAAAAAACATAAAGAAAAACAATAATGAATACCTGATGTTAAACCATTACATAACTTTTGTCAATTTTTCAAGAGTACCTAAATTATTTTTCAAGTTTAATTCAAAGTCAGTGTGACTTTGTTTCTCAATGATTAATCACTTTTAAAACTGGAGTTTACATCAATGACAAATAATTGAACATGATCTAGAAATTAATCACAATATCTTAGCATTCAAGAGAATCAGCAGATCACTTAGCCCAGTTGTTTTCACACAGCTTGATGTCAAAATTACTGAGGTAAATTGATTCTGCATGTGTTTTTTAGGTTTTTAAAGCATTAGACCATTTTTCACTGTCTCCACCATATCTTTGTTTCTGACCATTGTTACCTTGCACAGTGGTCTCACAGGACCTGTGACCTAGTTCACAGCCTGAAAGAACCCAAACAAACCCAGACAACTCCTCAAAACTGGGACGGTTCTTACCTAGAGCACCACACAAAACATCTGCACCACTAGGCTTATGCATGCACAGAGAACAGAGATTTATATGCTGTGAGACCTAACTCATCATCCATGAGTGTCAGTTGTGCTCAGGGCCTTCAACAGAAGGTCACTTGTGACATTTATTTGTGGTTCCCAGCTCTGCCTCACTTCTGTTTGTAGAAGCAGCAGCCACAGGTCAGCTCGGTGACCCGAAACAAAGATAAATTAATGTCTCTGAGAGTTTGGCACACATGAGCCAAAATTTCCAAAAGGAAAATATTTTTATCCAGTTCTTCATTCTTACTTTGAGTATTTATCATACACTTAAAAAAAAAAGAAGAAAAAAAAATTAAGCAGTCATATTATGAATGTCGTTGTTTCGTTTTTTTTCCTGGTTCTCACTGTACAAGTTAATAAATGCCGTCCTGATGTGTTCTGATACACCACTGTGGTATTTTTAGTGATGTAACTTCTTAGCTTGACTATCTTTGCAAACTCCCATCTAGATATTTGCTAAGTATGTTTACTTTTGTGCCTTTTATCTGAAATTCAAAACATGAGAAAGAATTTTATCATATTTTGTAAATAAATTATTTGGTATGGGGAAGAAAAGGACACAACAATAAGTAGTTACTAGCAAGTCTAAAAGGTGAGCCAGTGGCCGTGTATTTGCATAAATATTAATAGTTTTGAGAAGGTGGATTTTTATAATACAGATTAATTATTACATGGATAATTTGAAGGTGAAGAATAGACTATACTTTCTAAATGAGAGCAGCTCTAGCAGAGGTTGTGGTATTGCATGAACTAAGCTCTGTGCAAACTGAAACATCTCAGTGCCAAGCTAACAGCAAGTCCAGCATGAATTCATCCTGTCCACTGTTCCAATAAATTAAACTTGTGTTTTAATACAGTGTGCATTTTCTATTTCCTCAGTATAGCTGAAAGATTTTTTTTTCTGTGCATTTTCTGCTACATGACACTTTGATGAACACATATGGGTTCACAAATGGATATTGCTTTGTCCTTTTCATTCTTTTTACAATTTCTCTTTAATTCCTGCTTTTAATTTTGCTTTTGATTTCCTAAAAGAATTGTTTGTTCAAAAACTCTTGGAGAAACATGATCATAGTCTTGCCCAATACTCTACAACAGAAGAAAGTTCCCTACAATTTAATTTCCAATCTCGCATCTTATCCTAAAATTTCATTTTGAACAAGTTTCACTGCATCTTTCAGAACACTGTGCTTTATAGTTTTTTCTTTGTGTGTTTAGCCTAATTTTACTTCTAGTCCTTCACTTTATTCTTCACTTCGATCACTTCTGTTCCAGTATTTAATTATGTTCTTTTGTGATTCTTAACAAAAATTCATGCTTTCATTTGATATTTACAGCTTCCAAACACTTACATCAGTCTAAATCACCATTTTGTGAAGATTTAAATACATTTTTTCCTATTAATTCTTCATTTGTCTGTCCTTAAAACATCTCAATAATTTGTGTTCTTTAATTTCCCTGTAATTTACATGAGTAGTATTGAATTGCACATATTTAGTTCCCTGTAATTTGCTGGTCAGTCACCTTTACTCTATCAATATTAGGATAATGGCAGGTATTCTAAAGTATAAACTGAAATTTAAAAGGCAAAGCAAATTTTTGCATGCACAGCTGTAAATGTTTTCTCTAGACATCAGACTTCTCAGTTTCCCAGCTAAGTAACAGTCCAGTACATTTGTACTTTAAAATATTAAGCAACAAATCTTTCTTTTACTTTGGGGACAGTGGGCTTCATCACCACCATTTACATTTTCAAAACACTTTCTTTTTGTTCCATCTTAATAAAGACATAACATGACCTACATTTGTGCAGTGCAGCAGTAGTATATTTCCATGTACATATATTTTTCTACAAACACTTAGACCAACTGTTTATTTGTGGTTTACTCGTGGCCTGCAGAGAACCCTGCAGTAGGTTTTCACTGAATAATCTCAGTCTTGCAGAAAAAAAAAAGAAAATGTGCTGTTACCTGGAATGAGGATGGAAAGGGGAAAATAACAACTATAAATTCCTCTTAAGAGGTAGTGACCACTTTACCTGTTTTTTCTGAGTTTTAACACCTAAGTTGTCCTCTGTACATGGATTTGACTAGAATTAGATTTGAGAGACAAGAAGGCCCAGGGCAAAACTGGAGCAGAGCTGTAAACAGATTCTCAAGGGAAATTAAGGGTATAAAAATTGTCTGTGCTGAGGATTTCTAGTGATGAAGAGATGTGTTCCTTGACTGTGAGTTATATTTGAATTAAGGCTAAGAGAAAGGAAATTTTAGGACTGTTGTCATGGGGGTCTGGAAAACATTTTCCCATGCCAGCCAGGACTGATATTTAGGTTTTCTTCTGAGGAATAATTTATCTCTGGAGAAAGTGGGGACCCTGGACTCTGGATCAGCCAAGCTTTATGGCCAGGGCTGAGTTGGACAGTCTGGAGTTTTGATGGGAAGGGGCAGGGATGAGTCTTCTAAAGCAATCTAAGGCTTGATGCTTGTGTCTGGGCTAAAGGGTGTCTATTCTGGGTTTGGCTCTTGCCTTGGGGATCAAGGGATCGATCTCCACCAGAAATTTTGTCACCTCATCCCTATGTTCTCTTGTGAGTGTCTCCTAAAGGTGACACAGCAGCTGCACAACCAAATGGCAGCAACTGTTATAGTGAGGTGCAGGCTACAGCTTGGTGCACTGTCAACAACATTCTACTTATGTATTTTTTACTCACACGTAAAGAGTAACAGACATCTTGTCCATTCATGGACCTGTATGGCAACCCAGATTTTGCTTGATGTACTCAAGTTCTCAGATTTGTCATGTTCCAGCTTGGGCTGACCCTGAAAAGGAGCAAGAAGGTGGCAACAATAAGGCCCTTTAAAAGGTAGTAGCTTTTTTCTCCCATTTTTCTAGTATACTGTGAGTAGATAAACTCATTTTGTGGGCAACATCCCGATAACAAACAACTTCAATTCTTCTTTTATGTTTCTTCTTTTTATATTCTTTTATAAAAAGAATATATGCTCTTTATATTATTAGAGCATATATACACATGAATCCACAAACATCTACTGCCAAAATATGCCCGACCTAAGATGCATTAAAATTGCAATTGTCAATAGGTGTTTAAATTCTCCCCTACTTAAGTTCCGATTCTTTCACTGAGCTGAAACAAGGAAGAACATTTTTCTTTTGATGGTGTTAAATATAACAGAAATTTAAAGATAATTAAGTGGTGCTCTGTAGCACTTCATACCAGATTATGGTGAAAATTTTTCTTCTCTTTCTGAAACATCAGAAATAACACTCATGAGAGCTATAAGAAGAGTTCAGTTAATTAATTGTTTGTGTAGGATAACAGGCATTTAAGGGCAAAAATATTTAGCCTTAGCTTTGACTGGAAGAGTGCTATTTTATATTGCTTTATTGTTGTTTTGGGGTTTTTTGTTTGTTTGTGTTATGGTTTTTTCCTTTAACACGTTTAGATAAGCTAGAGTAATATTCTCAAAATGAAAAATTTGTTTCTAAAGCAACCAGAACTTATTCACTCTTTGCTCCTAATCAATGCTCAAAGGTTAAAGGACTTTCTAACACAATGGAAGAAAATTAAAAGCAAGCACAAATCTAATAGTCCTACTAAACATTGCATTTATAGGTGTTAATGAATTTATTCTTTTTTTACCCTGCATAAAATGCATCTTTTCAGAGCTTGGTTAGGATTCCCTAATTAAGAATTCACAAATGTGCCATGTAAACGTACATAATTTATTCCCATCATATTGAAGGTCTGGGGATTGTGCCAGTGAATGAAACGTTGTACTCCATAGGAACAACGAAATGAATGCTTCTGTGTCTGATATGAGAGATTCATTCCTTAAACTGACATAGTCATAAATCTAAATTAGAGCAAACTGTGCAGTCAGGTTAATATCTAATCAGTCTTTCAACTTGGGACTTCAGAGGCTGAAATGTTGATTACTTAATAAGGCAAAGAATAGCCAAACCTTTAAAGGCAGATATGAATGAGCTTTGTTGTCAACCTACTTTCCTCTTTGGAAAACAGAAGCTGGTGTTGCCACTAATCTCTGCTTTTTTATGTGTTCCAGAAGGCAAGTTTGGGACTTTGATGACTTAAGGCAGTTTTTGTCACGTTGGAGTTGCCAACAGCTGCCTTAGTGCAGAGCCAGGGAATGAGGCAGACATACGACCAGATGGAAGAGTAATCCCAAGGGAATTGACCTCACAAGAAAAAAATTAAAAAAGAAAAAGAAAAAGAAAAAGAAAAAGAAAAAGAAAAAGAAAAGTGTCTCAATATCTCTGGTTTCTGGCAGTATGACCAGAGCATCATGAGCCTGTGTCCTTCCAAAAAATCCGAACAAGGTTCCACATACACTTCAATAGCAATAAGCCCATGTTACAGGCTGTATTTATTTTTACCTGGAGAATGACATTATGTCACTCTTCGTTATTTAATGGTGGCAGAAAAAGCAGTCAGAGTATAATCTGGAGTTCTGGCTTCTCACACTTCTCCCTTCTTCTGTTTCACATATGCTGTAACAAATTGGCTTTCTGTGCTATGCCCCAAGTGCCTAATGTAAAATAGAATCAAACCGGTGAAACTGAATAGGAGACACTGATGTCATGCTCAGGAGCTCATTTTTTACAATTATCTTAGTATCTGTGACCTCCTTAAAACTGAAGAGGTTCTTGTATGAACTGAAGAAGACAAATAACAAGGTAACAGTATGGAAATCTGACTTTAATCTGGCAGGGAAGATATCAGAGATACATATAAATTTGTCCTGCCCACTATAAAAATATTTGCTTCCACTGCTGATCTTTCCACTATGTAATAATTTGCCTTTAAAGTTTTCACTATCATCCCTCTCCAATGTGTCCATGGATATAAAACTAACAACATGGTTTTGTTGGATAAATTAGTGCACATATCATGACATAGAAACATTTAATGAAATCCACAGAAAAAGATGCATCTGATTGATATCTCTGATGTAAACAGCATTTTTTTATTTTTATTCCTTTTTTTTTTTTCTGAGAGAGAATATAGTTGATATTCTGAGATATTTAGAAAACATTTTAAAGAAAAGACATTAAAATATGTGGAGAAGGAAGGGCCTTTTCCCCCCTCAGAATCTGAACGTTCAAGGTAGACTTTTCAACCATTTCATTCTGATTAACATATTCTAACTTTGAATTAATTCTAAAATATACTCCCTCTTGCAAATATTATTTAGGGGTTCTGAAATTCATAGAAAATCCATGACTATCCCTGGAATTGTTCAAGAAACCACTGGACACGGCACTTAGTGCTGTGGTTCAAGAAACCACTGGACACGGCACTTAGTTGGCATGATGGCATTTGGTCAAAGGTTGGACTCAATGATCTTGGAGGTCTTGTCCAATCTTAATGATTCTGTGATTCTATATGCTAATCCTTGGGATAAAATTCTAAGAGTCAGTCAGAGTAAATAACCTATCTCTGCTCTGAAAATTCAAAGTGTATGTTGATGCACTCATGATTTTCTTGTTCTGAAGTGAATTCTAATTTAAGGAGTCAACTCTCTCAGAATAATCTGAGCAAAACTGCGCAGCAACACTTCTTAGTTATGAACATTCAGTGAGAAACTGTCACAAAATAAAGCATAGCTTTCCCAAGAACCTCAGGTTCTCTGTGTTAACTCAGCAGTTTACATCTGAAACCAGCTAGGACTACACAAACAAGTCAATCACTTTGAACCTCTTCTAGTTTTACAACAGAGTTTTTGTTGTTCTTTAAAGTAAATTCTTCTTAAATGTGAATGGAGAGTTTGCTTATATTCATCCACAGAATGGTAATTGCAGCAAAAGCTGCACAGAGAGTGCTTTTAATTAGGGAAAATGTTCAGAATTTGTACACTGGTAGAAATTTACAGCAATCTTTCTGTAGAGCTGTTTGGCAAGACTGCTAGCATGGTTCAAGAAAGATGGAGAAATTGTCTCATTTTAAATTTCAGGTCTGTGTTTCTGCACTCTGATGTAGATCACTGGTCTATTTAGAGGGGACAGTGAACTGGAATAACCCTCTTTTCTGTAACTGGAAGAGAGGAGGGAAACTTCTCCCAGCAACCTTCCTGTTCGAAGGTGGGAATTTTAGAAGGAGAGAGAAAGTTGAGATTTGTCAATCATGTGAGGGATAAATTTGAATTATTAGATCCTCTAACTAAAAATAAGAAATTTAGCTTAGTGATATCGTGGCAAATAGTACAGCCATTAATTTCAAAATCTCTGATTCACACCTGATCTTTTCTAAGACAAAGTAAAATTTATCATATCCTACGTTTTACTGGAAAAGCTGAACTTTTTTTTTTCCACATCATAGAGATACCTTTTACGTACCTGACACCTTTTATTTCAACTTGTTCTTTTGGTTCTTGGGTTGATTAAACTCTATGCATTTTTCATCTTAAAAAGGAACAGTGCTACACCCAGTCACCATTTTAAAATTTAAGTTCAAAGCCCAGTGGGTAAGACACCAGGATCTCTTCCACCTAGCCTGGTGGTATTTAAAATTTATTTTGACAGTTCCAAAATATTCCAGCTAATTGAAATATCACCCTCTGCTAGATGGTACACAATATTTAACAGCGGTTAGTTTCCAGTGAACTTGCATCTGAAGAGAATTATAGTATTAAATGAAATAAAAATAGGATAATAAAAAATGAAAAAGTAAGAGAGGAAGAGAAAGAGAAAGAGAAAGAGAAAGAGAAAGAGAAAGAGAAAGAGAAAGAGAAAGAGAAAGAGAAAGAGAAAGAGAAAGAGAAAGAGAAAGAGAAAGAGAAAGAGAAAGAGAAAGAAAGAGAAAGAGAAAGAGAAAGAAAAAAAATTAAACCCTACAATGTTATTTGGTCTTTTTAATGTTTCTTTTTCATCTCTGTTTGTTTCAAATCACTAATCAAAACCACTTCCCTACTAGTAGGCCAGAAGAGGAACTTAGTTGTTAGACTATATCTTGAACATCTTGAGATAGATGGTGGAGGAGAACCCACGATGAGCCATGACTGGGCACCACCCATCTCCCACAACGCAAAGGAGCTGCCAACAGCCCGAGCTGAGGGCTGAGCTTGTTGCTGAAGGAGTCAGGGTCCTGCATGAGGCCAGCATGACCATCTGGGACAGACCCAGTGCAGATCCAACGTAGAAGATCCATACTAAAAGGAACTGTGTAATTTCCAAGCCACTAGACAGAGGCTGCTGGTGTTTAAAAACCCAGTTCAGCATAGTGCAGCATTGCGACTGCGATTCAACAAACTCAGGGATGTAGGAAACTACTAGAACTGTAATGAATGTCCCAAAAGGCAAAAATTAAAAAACCCAAAACATTGGCAATGACTGTCAACAAAATAACATCAACTTGAAAAGTACCTTGTAAACACAAAATTCTAGCAGTTCAGGAGAATGATTTTATAATCTGTATTCACAGGAGATTATAAAAACTTCCTTCTCTCAGTCAAAGAGAGCAGACAAAGCTGTAAGAGAATTCAAATGGTTCTCCTTGCCTAACCACAAATTATTTTTCATATCCGGGTTTCCCTCAGTTCCTGGTAATTTTGGTACTAATTGGACATATCTTAAAAACACTTGATTTTTTGAATAACCCAAACTTCTGCCATTTAAAAATACATTATGAAAAGGAATGCTTATTTATCTAACCTAATATTAGCATTGGCTTCAGAAAATTTACAATCAAAAAAGTTACAAATTTAAAAGGTGAATAAATAAATTAAAAAATAAAAATTACATTGCATCTCATCACTTGATATATAAAAAGTATAGTGAAACAAAAATTTACAGAATCACCTGGTTGTTTTCCATAGGAGTGACCCATATATTTAAATCCGTTTTATTTCTAGTTGCGATTTCCAGTCTAATGAAGAAATAAATATTTTAAAAAATTAAAATAGATATGGTACTCATTATCAAGCAGACGTAACTGTTTAAAAATCCTTTTCTGACTCCAGTAGATTAACTGATGTCACTGCAGTAGAATAAATATAAATTATTGTAGTCTGAGAAGACTTATAAATGAAAAATCCCAGACTTATAAAAATGCCATGGTATCTGTGTGATCTGTTTGTGCACAAATATTTTGGATGCTGCAATATTAATATGTCTCAGAGAACTCTCTTGTAAAAAAAAAAAATCAGATATGTGGTACTGTCTGGTGAAAAGCCAGAAAAAGATTGTTTATGTTTTCCAATTTAATTGCTTGTAATACTGAATCAATATTAATCATACTAGCTGGCAAATAGGTAAGTGAAATCAAGAAAGTCTACAGTAGAAAGTGCAATATAGCATTAAATTCATACAGCTGCAACTTGACAGCAGTGACTGCATATTTGAAAATCCATTTTGCTTCCTCACATATGCATATGGTTACAGCTTGCTTTTCAAATAAATCTGATCAACATTTTGTGGTATTTGAACATTTTCCCATCTGGTGGATTGTTCATAAAACTCATTTTCCCTGATTTAGTGAGGCAAGGAACACACCAGACTGAATGGTTTTAGATTTGTATTTGGAACTTCTGGCTTTTTGCAATCCCTCATATGTCCCATAATACATTCCTAATTTTCCAACAGATTAATTTATGTTTTAAAGCTAATAAGCCAGGTGTCATGGTACTTCTTTGCTGTATTATGGTATTTTATTGTGAAGGGTCATGCTCACTGGGTCTCTGTGTGTTTTATTCCAAAAGTAGAAATTAATTTAATTTTTAGAGGCATTTTACTTCTTTATGATAATGCTCAATCTTTTTAAATGAGTCTGACTATCCCCAAAAGTATTAGTTAGTCCACATGTAGCTCTTGCTTTCATGGCACAAAATACTTCTTGTGACTCTAATGATCCAATTAAGTATTTTTTTTTTAAATTAAATTAAGGCATTAGTATTTCCTGTACTGATTTTTACTTCAAGAGTCTTATGGTTTAATGACACCCAAAAGCTTGCACAGTGCAGCAATTAAGGCAACATGGGAATATCTTAGTAAATATCTCAACAACACACCTGTGATAAGTTGCAAACACCTCTCTTCCTGGTTGCTAGAAAGTATGCTAACACTGGGTAGAAACCAGATATTTAGTGTTCACTTCAAACCCTAAATCTGTCCACTGGTTTACAGAAAACATCAAAAAAGATGGAATTTATCATCTTGAAATATCCATATTCACATGGTACATGTTTCTTCTGATCCAAAACATTTTTTTTAGTCTGTGATTGGCCAACCTGAGCTGACAAATATTTTCCCGTCATTGCTTTTGTCCCCAGTAATATTCTTTCCATTAATGTGGTATATTTCTAAATTTCTTCTTGGCTTGACACTGCACAAGGCTGACAGTGGTGTCCGTGCTGCCAACCTCTCACATGGCACTCAGTGATTAGAGCAGATCCAAACAGATATAAGTGTCCCTCATCTGATGGCCTACATCAGGTGCCACCTTTGCATTATTAAAACATCGGTCATAGTAGAACCCTTATGGTGTGCAGGATTCTGCTGAAGGAAATGAAGCAAAATGAACTTCTTTGTTAAACCAATAGAAAACATGCTAAGTTTCAGTATTCTCCTGTTGCTTCTCAGCTATTGCTCACTTCTTTGACAGAATTTAAAATGCTTTCCTTATTACGTTATGCAGTATTTAAAACCATCCTCCAGTAATGCTGGCAATATTTTCTTTAAGGAAGCATTACTGTCACACATTTTCAGCTGTTCTACATCAGTCCTGTGTAAAAGACTGCAACATTTTAACAGGAAAACTCTCCCTCCTATTTTTGGGAAATGTTCTCTAACTTACTTATTTCTCTTCAGATTGATTAATATTGCTGGTTTTCCATATTTTCACTGAGTATGCCTTGGACTTAATTCATGCAGCAGGCCCCAGCAGGTTGGATATAGGGTACAGAAGCCTCATAAAATGATAAAAGCTTTAGAATGAAAATGTCTTGCTCTGTTGAAAGCTGCTGGATATATTAAGCTGGTTTTGATAAAAAGTATGACTGACATCACCCCATGCTTTTAAATGAAAGTGATAATGGCAACTATGTCCTCTGTTAATCTGGCTGTTGATGGGTTGTATAAAATGTGGTGTGAACACAAAACAGATTGAGCTTCACAGATATTGCAGCTGGGAGAGAGACATAACAAGTATATTACATACAAGCTGCTGTGTCAGACACTCTGTTTCTCAGATCAAGCAACCTGGACATGCACTCCACAAGAATTATAAATGCCTAGGGAATTAAAAAGATTAAAGTATTGATGTGTATGGATGCCCTGAAGACTAAACTGTGAGGCAGTTTTTGAACAAGTCTTTTGTGTCACTTGGGCACATGCATGTAAGTAATACTTTAGATATCAAGAGTCTGTATCCATCCAAAAATCTGATTTTTGAGGAGATTTAAGCTTCTAGAAACTGCTAATTTTAAAATCCCAATCTATTGTGCCATTCATTTTATTTCATAGCAACTCTGTGTTCTATTTAAGCACCATTTTATTTTTCCAAACTTTAATAGGCTGGTGATTGTAGGAAATGTTTAGCTGGAGAACGGTTGAAGGACAGCTACCCTTACATCTTAAATCTTGCTTATGGGGCAAGATAAAGCTTTAAAGAAGAGAAATAAATCCAAAAAAAAGCAATAAAAGGTAATTTAATTAGAGACCTGGCAACAAAAGTATGCTTTTTATAGCATCATCTACTGATAAGTACACTTTCACCTTCCTCTGCATCAGACCTTGCCTGTTTTACATCCAAGAATTTCTTGGCATCGCTGAGCAAAACCCTCACATGTTTAATATAGACCAAGGATGAAGGTATCTTAGCAGGATTAAGTATTAGCACATCAAAACCACTTGGAGCATATTTCTTCCATTCATAAAGCAAATTAACGCAGGTAGTCATTATATAAACAGGTATATTAAAACAGAATCAGGGCCATACATCTAACTTCATTGCAAATCTCAAGGAAAATGCCTTTACAGTAATATATTACTTGACCTTCAGCTCCAAATATCCATTAGGCATTTCTATCTGTCATTCATTCTAAATTAGTAAGGTATACAAAGTGATTTCCTCTTCTGAATTGACATGGTCTGGATCATCACCAAAAACATACAACGACCTCACTGAGTGTCTAATCCACTTTTTCATGATAATGAGGCCTTGCACTTACATTTCTCTTTATCTTTTCAAAGATTTCCACAAAATACTTTGCAGTGCTTCCTCTCTACATAGAGGGAAAGGTTAGTTTACACTTGGGAGATACTGTACATACACACTGGACAGGCAGTTAGGTTCCACTGGGGAAAGCTATTTTTTTTTTTTTTTCTTAAGGTATTTTTAGAAGTTCTTATAGCATATGACCAAGGAACTTTGTGCAAGTATTATAAGCTATGAAATTCTTTCAAAGCTGAAATTAGTAGCTGATGATAGGAAGATGTCTAGTGAGGAGCAATTGCACCCTGTTCATTTCACCACCATTTGCCTCACCAGGTAGTTTAGAAGAAAACAGGTGCTGAGCTCTCACCTTATTTTAGGGAGTAACAGCTTCAAATGCCCAGTTAAATGGATTTGTTTGGCACACGGGGTTTTTTGCTAAAATATACAATTCTTCCGAAGGAATGTTGTTTTCATACACTTAGAGATGAAGCATAGGTTGTGCCTAAAAGTTCTGAGGATAAAAACAGATACTCAGAGCAGACAGCCATGTCTGCTCTTTCCCCCATGATCCAGAAACCCTTCTGTTTTAATCAGTGCTGGTAGAGATCCTAGTCTCTCCCCCTTCCCAGCCCTCCTTATGGCCACACATCCTAACATCCCTTTTATAGCCTTTTGTTTGGCATTTTTCCACTTTCAATCCAGCCAAAAAAATGTTATTATCAAATCAATGGTGTTTAATGTGGCCATCCTCACTTTGGCGTTGGCCAATAGCTGAGTAGGCTGATTGCCTCATTCACTGTCAACATTCCATAAATGAAAAAACTCCTCAAAGTTCTTGTCCACAAACCCTTTGAAAAGAAATCACATTATTTTTATCAAATCCATATAACATGTGACTCTTAGTCTTCAATTTAATGACACTAGAGGCTTCTAATTTCTGAAAAAGTTAGTTATGTAACCACTATCTTAATGCAACACAAGAGATTCCTTTCTTTCTAGTTTGGGACTGAATCCATGGCAATATAAATCTCAATCATAATAATATAGCAAACATAAAATGTTCAGTACTGTACTGTTTAAAGAAGCAGACCCAAACTGACATTCTTCATGTCCTTCTGGATGATTATTTCTCTAGAACAAGTACTCCATGTCTCCACAGTATGAGTGCACAAATATGTGTCTGTGGACATGTAGGGTAAGCATAGAGACATTATCATTAATTACTTCTGAACAGCAGTGAAAGTGCTTCAAGGTTGTTTGCTACCTGCAGACTTCTCAGTTTCTCCATGCAATGTATCACAAGGGAGATATTTTTGAAGAAATACCAGCATTCAAAATAAAAAAAAAAAATCAATATGATGTATTATTCTAATCTCTGCTTTGCACATGTTAATGCTCCTGCTTTTGACAGTAAAAGAGAAAAAATGAAAGGATAGCTAAAGAAGGCAAATCTGGTCAGTTCATAGTGCAAAAGTAATAATATTAGTGTTAAAGAAAAAGTATTACATAATTTGAGCAGATGGAGTGTTTTGCACACCCTACCTCCATCCCCCAAAACAGATATTGCAGATATTTTCAGATATTGCAAATCTGAAAATTTTCACATTAAGTCAAACCTTTTTTAGGCTTCTGCACATAGTCCAAAAGTTGTGTCATATGTGATAGTTCCAAATGCTAAATACAATAAAAGTGCCTTCTATAAAATGTTAGATGCAATGCCACCCTCTGAGGATATAATCTCCGTTTATGCCTATCGGAAGCAAGTGTGCTCTAATAATGTAATGACTTTGAAATCTACTTATAAATAAAGAACTACATTTTGAATTATGGAAATAATTTGGGTGGGTCTTCATTTTACTGTAGAATAAAAATATTAACCTCTTTTTTTTGGTCACAGTTTAAATAAATCATGAACGTGTGAATGTGCCAACATGGATTATAGGTGCTGAATTGAAGAGAAACCATTCACATTTTTCAAAATATTACAAAATATCAGGGCAAAGTTTGGTCCTCTGTCTTTAACTGGGTCAAGATCTCCACTGTGGAAAAGGAAAAAAAAATACAAAGGATATAATAAATACATTAAAAATGACAAATCACTATAGTAACTACTTACTTAAAATGGAAAATGACAGACTACTAATGTTCTTTCTGAAGGAAAAGGTTAAAGGGGAGACACAACACAGGCTTTGAGTAAGCAGGCAGAATGATGGAAAGTCTTGTCCCTTTGTTAAATGAATATGAAAATTAAAATTGTGTGGAGTAAGAAAAGGCAAAAGATTTCTATCTTCATACAGTAGCAGAGACCTTTTTATTTTTTTCTTTCTGCTTATTTGTTGTTTTCTTTTTCACAATCACAGCTTTTATAGAGTCTGAATAACATTTGTAGATATATCAAATGTGGGCACCTGTCTGACTTATTTTTCATGTTGAATGAATCTTTACTGTGAGAAAATTTTTTCACCCTATTCAACCCCAAGTTAAAAGGGTTTCATCATGTAGACAAACATTCAGTGGACATTCAAACCCCCAAGTGTGTAAAATACAGGAAGCTGAGTTGGATTTCATTGCTTTGTACATTTTGGAAATATTGTACACACCTTAGAAATCTCTCTTAATATCATTCCAGAGGTGATTTAAAAACCAAATTACTACTGAAAATGTGGATGAAAGATAAAACTGTAAGGTAATGCCTGTAAAAAGATGGGCTTTGATAATTTTCTGCTGATAAGGAATCAGCACTCAGCAGTTGATATTTCAAATTATATATTATATTTAGATTTTCTATCAAATTGTACTCTAACATCCTTTCAAATATGGGAGCACTTTCCACCCATGTAACAGACATGGAAGTCATTCTCTGTCTGAGTGCATACTTGCTTGAGTTTTTAATTTTTTAACCTTGAAAAGGGTATGCAGACCTTGGTAATATGAAATGGACCCCTTCATGTCACCAGAACCTAGACAATCTTCACAAAGGAATTAGCATAGCTCTTCTTTTATACTAACTCCTCATCTTTGCCTAGCTGATTTTCTTTGTTTCTGCTTTTAACTATATCAAACACAAGGGAAAATAGGATTATGACAGCTTGAGTAACATTGCAAGAAGCCAGGGTGCTACTGTTAAAGCTTAAACAGGGTGAAAAGGGAATAAGGGTAAAGGCAGCTACAAAGGATTTACACATTAAATAAACCCTGCTACAGCAGCTTGTGCTTCCCACATATAGTACAGTGTCAAAAAACCACGTGTGCATGCTGCAGGTACAGGTGAAGGCAGACAAAGCCTCAATAGCATGAGGGTATTTCTGAACACTTGACGGCAATGCTCTTACCCTGCAACGTATTTCAACATTTTGCTGTACCTTCCTACTCCTCTTCAGGAGCTGTGAACAGTTTGTCCATGGAATCAATTGCCAGAAAACAGAAAACTGTTGTGACACAAGAGGCTGCGTTCCACTTGAGCTACAAACTTCCCGAGAGCTTGTACAGCAGTGAAGGCCCATGCTCAGCCCCACTGAATTTCGGGTGGCTGACTGAGGGTTCTGTAAGGCTGAAGGGTGCTGTTATTGTCACAAAAGGAAGCAGGAGCTCCAAGGGCACTGCTGAAACCACCAGCTGAAGACAGAGGTTACAGCTGTTGTGCTCTGTTGCGGTTTAACCCCAGCCAGCAGCCAAGCTCCACACAGCTGCTTACTCACTCCCGCAACCAGTGATCAGGGAAAGGATCAGAAAGGCAAATGAGAGAAAACTTGTGGGTTGGGATAAAGACAGCTCAATAGGGAAAGGAAAAGCCACACGCAAAAGGAAAGCAAAACAAGGAATGGTTTCACTGTTTCCCAGGGGCAGGCAGCTGTTCAGCCATCTCCAGGAGAGCAGGGCCCTGTCACATGGTTAATTCTACCTCAGAGAAAACCAGCACAACTTTCAATGGTGAAGATGTATCTATGCCTTAAAACTCAATCACCTCACTGACAAGTTTGTGGACTACATCGAGTTCCAGAGATTCCAGTGGAATACAGAGGTTCTGTCACAGAGTCACAAAAAAATTAGTGACTTCAGAGTGAGGATGCACAACATCCCAAGTATTAGAAAAGGAAAGTGCATAAAGGAGGAGACAGGAAACATCTTATACAGTGATGTGACCTGAAAGAAATTAATCCTATTTCTTCCTTATAAGTTCCTCAAGCAACTTACCAGGGCTGCCAAGGAGTGCCTCCTACATGTACTGTAAATATTTTGCATTCTCCCATAAAATTAAACTAGGTTTTCTGCTGTAAAATTAGAAAGACCCTTTTATATCTCAAAATTTAATTAAAACAAAATAAAGCATGCTATAATAATCCACCAAGATAAGAAGACTTAGAACTCATGTTTTCCATTTCCTTGAATGAGAATTTAAATCAGTCTCTGTCCTTTCAAGAAAGTTCCTAAATCAAGTGTAATCACTGCTGCTTGGGAAAAACATCACACAAAGTAATTTAACTTTTGTTACTGAAGCTGATCCACATTCTCTGGATTATTTAGACATTTGGAGGGAAAGAGTGACAAAACTAGAACAAGAAAAAATGTGATTCTTTAGCCTGATGGACATACATCTCTCTTGAGACAGTGGAACTGAAGATTATGGTCCCTGCTCTTACATAATGAGTTATTGGAGCATGTCACATTTCAGCCAGCAAAATCATAAAGACAGCAGGGCATTTTATTAGGAAGGAGAAAAAAAGGTTTAATCTCTCAAAGTGCAACATCTGGTGACTATTGCTTATATTTTCTGGTGTAGGATTAATATCATCACACATTCAATATGGGTGCATTTGAACTGTAATCTAATTAGATATTGAAAGTATTCCAGCGTCACTTAGCCAAAATACCAAAATATTGTTTTTGTTTGCAGTCATAAGTTGCTGCATTTGCTGACACTGTGTTGTTGTACCAATCTTTCCTTCACCAAGGTCCCATCATTCTGCAGCAAGCAGCAGGAGGGTACTAATCCTCTGCAATAGCACTTCAATTTTCTCATTACAAAAATTGGCTCCATTTTCCTGGCTTAGGCAAACCCAGTGTCGCTCAGGCCTTGGGGGCCACAGATTGGGAGCAGCGAGGGCAGCAGAGGCGCCAACTGCAACAGCAGATAGATATTTTAGCAACAGCTGTCTGGTTGTGTATGCTCCTCCTGGATATCAGTTTAAATGCTCCAGCTCAGCCAGCATGAGGTGTTTGCCCCTCGACACACTACAGAGCCAAGTAAGAGTAGGATGGTCTTCAGAATGAAGCAACAAGCAATGTCATAACAGCTCATAGATTGTGAGCATCTTCATATATTCTCAAATGCACTGAAAGAGCAATCAGAGTAATGATAAAACAGTAGCAATATAGGTGCAAAATTATAAACCAAAATCATTTTAAAATCACACCTCGTAGTTGTACCCAGGCTTTTTTACAAAACATGTCAGTTTTTAAGTTTCGTAGCATATCTGAGAGGAAAACAAATTTCACTAGGCTGACTGTGACAGTAAGAAAACTGAAACAGAGAAGTCCATCTTTCATGAGCAATTAAATGGCATAAAGCAAAAGACCAGCAAAGTCTCTTAACTAACAGCTTTGTGCTATTCTATTAGTTAGTTAGTTCCATTCAAGGAACTGAATGGGTCATTTATTCCTTATTTTATTCAATTTCATTTTTCCCACTTCAGTATTCACATGCAGCTTTGTGTACAGAAAGAAATAAAAACCAAGAATTCCTATTAAGTTGCTCACTAAATTTATGTAAATCTAGGAAGGTACAGGGCTCCCTACACCTTGAAGTCTGAGCACTCAATTCATTGAATCCCACAATCACAGAATTGGGTCAGAAGGGACCTTTAAAGGTCATCCAGCCCAACTCCTCTGCAAAGACCAGGGACATCTTCAACAAGAGCAGGTTGCTCAGAGTTCCATCCAACTTGATCTTGAATGTTTACAGAGATGGGACATATATGACATCTCTGTGCGATCTGTCATAGTGTTTCATCACCACCTTTTTTTTTGTAAAAAAACCCTCCAAATTTACTTTTATTGAATCTAAATTGATTCCTTTTTAAGTTTAAAGCCATTACCCTTCATCCTGTTGTAACACACCCTGATAAAAAGTTTGTCCTCATCTTTCCTAAAATCCGCCTTTGAAGGGCTGCAATGACATCTCCTCAGAGACTCCTACAGACTGAGCCACCCCAATTCCCTCAGCCTTTCCTCCCAGAAGTGCTCCATCCCTCTAGCCAACTTCTAGGCCCTCCTCTGAACCCATCTCGACAGGACTATATATTTTTTAAATAATAATAATGCATAATTGCACTATGCAGTGACACTACAGGTAATCATCCATTAGCCTACATAATTTTATTTGATTTCTCTTGTAATCTCTAGACCTGCAAAATAAGACTTCAATTAGTAAGAATAATTAATATTTCTGCTTTATCATTAAAACTGAAGACACATGAAAATAACACATATGTCCCTTACTAATAAAGAAAAGAAAATCACAACACTGCTATTCATTGTCTTGTAATGGCTGTTGGTTTTACCTATCCTTAGTTGCTAGTCTCTGGTCTAGAGACTAAATCTCTGGTCTAGCAGTGGAAATTCTTAAAGGTTCCACATGGAACCAATCCCAAGTTTAATAACTTTTGCAATGCTTAATGTTGAAGTATCAGCTTTGTCCACCAATTTATAACTGAAACATAAGTATTCATAACCAATACTTATAAGTATTGGTTATGAATACTTATAGCATAAGTATATACACTATACAATGCACTAACCAATTGCACCTCTTCAGAAAAATATTGCTTCTCAATCCTTTATTTTCCAAAACTCTACATCTTTCTACAAGTTCTTAAGTTCTACAAGAGCAGCATAACAGTTGAACTCCAACAATTGGTATAATATATCTAATAAAATCACCCACAGTATCCGGATAGATAAAAAGTAATCAAATATCTTGGAATTTGTCCAAGGTCCAACATTAACACTCTTCTTTCAGAAGGGCACCAAGAGTAGTGTTTCTGAATTTCAGTTTTATGTCTCCTTCCAAGCATAAGATACCAATAAATTATAATAATGAACTTATCACTGATTCTTGAAGTTGATCCACGATACAGACATTCTCTGTCACTAATTTCTTCATGAACTTAGCAGTGTTCTTGCCAGAGTTCTTGGCTGGAATTGTTCCTGACATTTAAAAAAATCCCAATAATTAAAAATGAAAAAGTTAATCCTACACGACTCTATGGGAAGAAAATGCCTAGCAATATAATTGATGTAAAACAGGAAACTGAGGTATTTATAGGACTTTATAGTTTCTCACGCAAGTCATGTTTTATGTGACTGTCATGCAATGCTGACAGACAAGTTTGAGTTTTTTTAAATTTTACAAGTTTAATTTCCCACAACCCCTAATCCCCACGCCCCCCACACAAAGATTAAGAATGCTTAGATGACTTCAACCCACTTCCCCTTTTTTCATCTTCTCTATAGTATATTGTCAACTGCAAAAAAAAGATAAACAAACAGTAAATCTGAATCAAATTTTGCTCTCTAAAAGACAATTTACTGACTTTCCCCTAATCAAAATGGCCTTAAAAACTCTGTGTCTTTAAAGAAGAAAACAGAAGGGAGAAGTATATTTATTACTTTGGGTTAACATTAATTATAAATTTTCAAGAATGTTGTGGATTTAGAGGCCACTAGAGAATTCCATGAGAAGGATGAAAAGTGTATTAAACCATTTTTTAAAATCAATTAAAAAAAAAGAATGAAACACTTTTTATTTTCAAAAGTATATTTCAAGGCTGTTTCTGGTAACAAAAATGTATTTACAGGGATGCCACTTTCCTGAAAATATTTTGTGAACAGAAACCAAAGTGCTTGAGGGTAAGAACAATAGATCTGCACAAAGACACACAGTTTTCTGATTGAATATCTTGAATTTTTAATTTTGTCCTTTCCTGTTTAATGGAAGACAAGACACAGTACTATATTGTCTTGGTGACCAATTCCAAGTGATAAACTAAAACTCTAAAATAATTCTGAAATCCCAATATCGTCATGAAACAACATACAAATAACACCTTTTCTGAAATATAGTCATATTAGAACTTCTTAAAGTACACGGAGTAGCAGTTATGGCCTATTAAAAAGTTTTTCTGATGATAATTCCTTAGTTAAAAACATGGCCCGGAGCTGCTTTTGAATAGTTATTAATTATAGGATTTCTTCAAAAACCAAAAGCTAGCATATAGCTCTCTGGATTCACGCAGAAACACTGATATCAAATTATTTTTCTTCTATATCACTAATGGGATTTTCTTATGCTGCCTTGGGTTCATCTGAATGGCTCTTTAAATTCCAAGCCAGTCCCATCTCATTAACATGAGTGAAGTCATAACACTGCAGAGATGCAGAAACAGAAAATCTTTCTGCATTAAAATTTTAGACATCTGATATCTCTCTTTTGTCTATCCACCATGGGGGAGTTCTTCATGTTATGGTGATAACATGTCTCAGTTAAGGTATTGTCCTTTTCAGATTTAACTAATTTCAGATTAGTTAAAGTTTCAGATTTAACTAAAGTAAAATTAGCCTTATGCATATATATATCCAAGGCCATAAATGTGTGTGTGAGAATATATCATCACCCATGTAGTATCCAAGCTACTGCTTTTAACTGTTCCTGTCCTAAGCAGACATTTTCCAAACCCAACAGTGTTCTCTTAGTGCTGCCCCAGAAAGCACTTCCTGTACATGCTGGTAAACCCACGTTTGCCTTTTGCAAAAAAAAAAAAAAAAAAAAAAAAAAAAAAAAAAAAAAAAAAAAAAAAAAAAAACCAGAATTACTGAATTACTGACATGGAGGGAAAATTTTTCTCCCCTATTCTGCTTTTCAGTGTGTTTAGTGTGTTTTACCTGCACTGGTAAATATTTGAGGTAATAAGCCAGAAGAAGGCTGAAAACAGGATAATCATATATGCAAATAGCATATGAGACGGCATTGAAGCTGTAGGATCAGGAGTCAGAGATGCTATTCTAACACAGCTAATTATTAACAGTGCCTGAGACACCCTTACTCTTCCCAGTGTGCTTTCAGCCACAAGCCTCTTATCCTCCCTCTGTCAACACAGCGACCTTATACCTCCCTCCTAAAGTGGCTGTATTAATGGCACAAATACATAATGTTCATTAGCTAATTTTGTGGAATCAGGAAACTTGCTCTCACATGTGCCAGGATGTTTTACAGAGCGACTTCTGTCTTCCCTCCCTGTCAGAGGGGATGAAGCTGCTGCACAATGGTTGTTGCTATGTAGCTCAGCACCAGGATCTGTCAGCTAGAGACAAGCAGGTTCCTCCATGCATCTCACACGTTGTCATGGAAAATGCACCATGCAGGCAACATAAAAGAGCAATACAGGGCTGTCTGGCAAAGCAACATTGCTCAGGGAGGAAAAGTGTTTGAAAATACTGGTACAGCTGGCAGACAGTTAGGCAAGACATACCTTATTGATCCACAACAGCACGTCCACCAATTGAACATGTATGTACTGAAAAGCAAGCAAAACTTAAACTGATTAGAACAAGCTCAGAGAGTTGGTTGGGATTAGATTATTGGCTGTTAGTTGGGACTGACATATTTTGCTCCTCTGGCCAAATGATAACAATGTGTTTCAGAAATTAATAATATCTGAGAATTTCTCATGCCAACTGAATTAATTTCTGTAAGTCAACTGAGCCTAACAATGACAGCAGGCAGGGTAATAAAATTTTACTGGAAAACTTTTCTTATTCTCCAGTTCAAATAATGAGGAAACCATTTGACTATTTTGGCTTCCATGCAATTATGTTTATTTAAAGAAAAAGAGCATTACTTAATTATGTATGTGAATACTTGACACGTATAATTACTACCCAACAGGCAAACTCTGTTTGGTTTTGTTGGAATGCCAATGGGCTTTTATTAGTTCAGCCCATCATTCTGTTGTGAAATGGAAATGAAAAGTGGAAAATATGTTTTCCTTCTCTAGGGATCACTTCAGCTCTTTTTTCTCTTTATTTTATCAGACTTCTTGTTGCTATGGGGGTCTTGAAGGCCTATTATTAAAACACCCTGCAGTCCTAAGGGAAGAAAAGCAAGCTGGTGCTGCAGATGGAAACAGTGTGAATGGAATAAACTATAAGCACCAAAAAATTCCAACAAATGCATCAAAACCTATGCATTATTCTCTTTTGTTTCCAAAGTTCATCTAGAGCTTTCAACTTTTACCTTTCATTTTTTTCTGAATATAAGATAATTCATAGTGCCGTTCAAATATAAATGTACAAAAGAATAAACAAGTTAGCTGTGCTGGCTCTTCTTGGGTCTCCTTTGGCACAAAGCAAGCTAAATCCAAGTTAATCTATTCCACACAGATATCCTGCATCAGGAATGGAATTAATATTAAATATTCATTGCAGAAATGACATCTCCATTTCAGAAAAAGAAAGGAAAATATACAAGATACTCCTACTTGGCAGTTAAGTACTAGTTTAATCTACAGGTTAAGTCTATTGAAAACTCGTTTGACAGTAGTTTTTACAATCATTAATCATTATACTAAAGAAAATAAAATCTGGAAAATTATTATAATAGTCACCAGGATCTTTTTTGTAATTAGTTTTGCAAGAATGAAGGCTGATAGAGGTTACACATAAGTTTTCCGGAACTTAATTGCACCACTGAGAGTATGAGTACTGAACATATTTTATTAATTTTCTTTTCTTTAGTTGTATACAATAAATTTTTAACATGGCCAAAGAATATCCATGCACACTGAATAAGATGATGATATTGCACTTCAAGTGAGTCAAATAGACTTCTAATAATTGTGTAAAAGTCAATTTCTACAAACTGAACACATCAGAAGATGCAAAGACATTTCCTGTATTTCTCTGAGAGCCTCTACATGAACAGAGAGTCAAAGATAATTTTGTAATGACCAAATGATTCCTGATCAACTCTGTACCTAATAGTGACACATTTCTGAAGACCAGGAGAGAAAGCCACAGCATAAATTTGATTTTCTCTGGAAGAGAAGGAACATATTTTGCATGAGGCTTTTTTTCTTTTTCCATCACTTGTTTTTATTTCAAAAGACACTCTGGTTTAGACTAGTTTATCTTGGAAATATTTCACTTCTCATTCACATCATTGCTCCTCATCTTTGGTAGCATATTCAATTCAGCATGTATCATGACTTCATATATCCAGAGAATAGACCTGCTGTTTTTCCTCTCCTCTCCTCTCCTCTCCTCTCCTCTCCTCTCCTCTCCTCTCCTCTCCTCTCCTCTCCTCTCCTCTCCTCTCCTCTCCTCTCCTCTCCTCTCCTCTCCTCTCCTCTCCTCTCCTCTCCTCTCCTCTCCTCTCCTCTCCTCTCCTCTCCTCTCCTCTCCTCTCCTCTCCTCTCCTCTCCTCTCCTCTCCTCTCCTCTCCTCTCCTCTCCTCTCCTCTCCTCTCCTCTCCTCTCCCTCTGATTTTATTATTTTTATTTCCTTTGACGAACTTGGAAGCTAGTTTCAATTTATCTCAATCTTCTGCTAAGAGGTGCTGCTTTAAACAGATTCACTGCCTTTAGCTGTGTTGGCTCCCTGTAATAGAATGCAGAAAAAATTGTAGAATTTTCTAGAAGTGTACAAATCCATGCACATGTATAAACCTAAGCACAGGACTTCTAAGGTACTTCATTATGCATCAACAGAGGCAGTACTAATCTGCAATATATGCCTCCATTGACTTCATTTTTGAGGTCATTCAACTCCAAAGGCAGAAAAAGCACAGCTTTGCAAGCCCACTCCTTAAAATGGGCTAGAAATGTGGGTGGCCATCAGGACTATAAGAGAACAAGAATTATGTTTTTGCAACTAACCTAAAAGAGTGGAAGAAGAAAATAACAAGTAATTTTTGTCTGGCCAGAATGAATAGCCTCTCAGGACTTTTTTGTGATTTTGGCTTTTTGAGGGAAACACAGTCATTGGTGAAACAACACGATAATGGCTACACAACTACTTACTCCCAGCTCCATTCAAACTGAGGTTTCAGCAGTAGGTACAATACTTCCCATCCTACCCACCACATATCCATGTATACTTTATTCACCATCTCCTATGGTATGGAAATGTATTACATATTTTGTTACAAAGTACCTTATGCCCATTTATAAGTGAGCTTGTTCCACTCTGCCCTGACCTACAGAGACCTAAATCTTTACATAATAGTTTTTGGGTTTGATTAAACTGAAGTACATAGATAGCTGCAAAATGCTGTAATCAACATATTGCTCGACTCTTTCCCTGCAGGCAGTGTCCAGTTCTGAAACCTTCTGTGAAGGGAAACTTTCCTGGCTAACTGACAAGTGCTCTCCATGAAATTGCTTCATGAGAGTCGTAAATGCAGTAATCTTGCCCCAGAGCCTCATGCATTATGCTCACAGTACATACCTGTCATTATATGGCACTAAATGCATAAGAATGAACTGATTTCATTAACTTTCTTGGATCTAGAATTGGAATGGATAAAATACTCTGAAGCCTTTATCACCAAAGAAACGGTCTTGAAAGCTAATGTTTACATTATAGCTTCACAGTACCAGTGTGTAGTGCAAGACTCAGGAGCTCCCTAATTTATTATTAATTTGCTCAGAACTAATTAACACTTGTTTTAATCTAACTCTGACATAGCTTAAGAGAAGCTATTAATGTCTTAAAAGAAATATTATTCCAGAAAGTAGGGATGGGGGGAGTGAGTGAAAGTCAGTATAGGGATGTTAAAGGGTTGTACAGACCAAAATTTTTACATAATTATAACTTAAGGCTGAAGAAAATCCAACAATTTCTCCAAGCCTGCTGAAAGAAAAGTGTTCCAAATATAATTGTAGAACAGTAGGAAGTCTGGACAAAGTATTGCACCATTCATTATCTTACCATTTTGGGCACTTTGACAGTAAGGCAGAATTAAAAAGGTCAATAGCAATAGAAGCATAGGTTATTTCATTCAAATCTGAATTGATAATAAAGGTAAACTCTCTCTCTGAGCAACATGAATCAGCGATTCTGCTAAAGTTGTTTCAACCCCTGTCATAAAATACCTTCTTTTTCAAAAGTTGAATATCTGGCTGAGTAGAACTTGCAAATTGTCCTAAAATAGTTGAATCTTTCAGTACTGTGGCAACTAACATGTACATAAAAAACAACACTTTTTGTTAATGCTTCAGAGCCTGTTGTGGTGCAGGGATATTGTAGTTGATATTCCTTTCTGGGAAATTCTTCAAACTACATAAAATTATGGGAAAACCATCCAATATTCAGATGAATTAAGTGCCATTTTATGTTTATATACTAAGTCATTACTAGTTTTCTTAGCATTAGTGAATTAAAATAGAAATTTTAAAAAATTAAATAATGGTGAGTGACAGTAATTGCTCTTAGCTGTGTTGATTTGGTGACATCACAGGAAGTATGTACATGGAAGTCAAAAGGAATCACATCATAATGTGTAGGTCAATGGTTTTGAAGTAGAAAATGAGAAAGGAAGGCAAAGGACCCATAAAGTAGGTGACCAAAAAACAGAAATAAGAAATTTATGTGTTGCACAACTGCTGATCAAATTATCAAAGGTCTGTATTTCTTCATTTACTATTAAAAAAAAGAAAACAACCAAAACTTAAATATAGCTGTTTAGAACTGTTATTATCCTGTTGGATGTATGGGCATCATTTCAGATTAATTTGATCATGCAGTTATTTGTGTTTTTTTGATAGGCAATACAAAGTGGAAACTGTTTATTGTGCCAATACAGATGCCTTTCATTATTCCACTTTTCCCCTGCCTAGCACAGTAAACCATAATTTTATCTTTAGGATATTCATTTCTATGGATAAAGATGAGAATAATCTTTAGCCTGTTAATAAGCAGCTCAACTAGTCCTTACATTCTGCTACTGTTCTTCAGTAATGTTCTTTCTCTTTGCCTCATTATCTGATCCATACAGGTAAATACATAAGGCTTCTAAGAAGTGCATGATGATCCCTGTAGGGAAATAAAGTTCTTTGTGCCAAAATTTTCGAAACGAACACTTAAAATGTTTCAGGCTGTTGGCCTTCTTTATCAATGCCCTAAGTATCAATTTGAAAGGATTTATGACTATAATTTAAATCGTTACCAGTCTCAGTAGTAATGTATTTATGAGCTAGTTGTGCTGCGTTACAACCACTGACTAATAAAAAATGGCACTCATTAGCAAGATTGAAAAAAGACAGAACAAAATTTTCACTTTTTTTCTTTTCCTTTTGCCACTCTACCATTAAGAAATGAGGAAAAGAAACCTGTTGTTATTTGTTTTTTTTTTTGGTTGTTGTTGTTTTGCTTTTACATTTCAGAATTTTACTGTGGCAGCTGCTGGTTTCACATAACCATTGTTTCTATTTTCTGTTTCTTCCAATTTTGCTATAACTAAATTTCATTAACACTTAAGGAAATGTGAACATTTTCCTTCCATCTGCTAAAGGGCTTTTAAAACTCATTTACTTTGATTCAGTAAACCTGGAAACAGCTGGCAAAAATGATTCTTATTAAGTTCCTCAGTTTCATATTTATAAGATATGTGACTTTCGTATTCTTTCTTAAGTTCTGTAATTGGTTTCTATTTCTCAACTGTACAATTTCTTTCTAAATGCTAATCAACCAGGTGGTCAGATGTTTAGTTATCATTCTGCACATTAACCAGTTTAATGTGTCTCAGTTTGAATGTCTAGAGCTGATGATTCGAAGGATGTGCATAAAAATTGTAAGAATGGTTATTTAGGTTTCAGGCATTACTTTCTTCTTCCTCTTTCTAATTCTGAACTTGATTGTGATGATTAAATAACCTAAGAAAAGAATGTGAAAAATACATTCCCTGTTCTGGATGCCTGCATACTAAACTGTTGATATTTTGCAGCCTCTGATGTTCCATAAGGGTGAAAGAATGAGTGATAGAGACTGGTTTATGACCTTCTCATTAGTTCTTTCTGCTTAGTTTTGGATGTGAGAGCCAATATGCACTACTCATTCACTTTTAGCTTGTTCCATTTCTACAAGAGGAGGCATTCTGCAGCCAGAGAAAGACATTAATTTGTTTCTGGAGTGCCAAGTCCAGACCTTCTGGACTTTCAGAGCTGCAGAAGGTATGTCCATGAGTGCAAATCCATTAACATAGCAAATTTTGTCCTTTTGAGACATATTCTTGTATCTGATACCTCTGCATAAGGCTGCATTCTGCCACCAGAACTTAAGGTGTGAAAGGAGATTCCCAACAGAATAGTGATTTTAAAAAACATCCAAAACCAAAACCTTTCATATCACTTTCCCACTTAGCTGCACGCAGCTGTACTAAAACAGTATCACTGAGATACCTTGTATCAAGCCGTACTTGATGGGCTTTTTCAGCACCATGAAGATATTTCAAGTTATCATTTTGGGAATATGCAATTTAGGATGAGATGTCCACAGAGCAGTGCCAGGAAATAAGATACTAAAAATAAGGCTTGAGTCACTGGTAATAAACAAAAATAATCAGTTCTGTGTTTAGACCTTTGACACTTAAGTAAGGACTCTGTTTTTTTTTCTCCATGGAAATATATTTCTCTCATCTTCTTAATAAACTTAGTTTGTGATCAGTTTCAAGCAATAACTGAGTTACAGGGAAAAAATGCAATAAGCATTATCATTTGAATGAACAAATATAAACAAAAAATTTGTTATAAAATTGTGGCAGTGGTGTATGCATCATCATCATTCTCAATCTATTCCCACAGATTCTTTCATTATCTGTGGTAGATGCCATCGGCATGAACTGAGTCAAAGACTTCCAACACCTTTGGGAATCCAGACTGCACAGATAAATCTTCACTGACTTTCTGCAGATGAGGTTAGCTTCTATGAAATGAGAGAAATATCTGTGTTCCAAAATAACCTTTGAAAAATGTCACTAGACACTCTGGCACAGAAGGTTGACTAATTTGAGTGATGTTTCCAAATAAAAGAGTGAAAGACTGAGAAATGTCAGGCTCAAAGGACAAGTTTTGCAATATTTCTAAATAAAATACTGATAAACAATTACAACTTTAGCCATTGGAAAAGTTCCACGCAGACACTGAAACCTCCCTTTTCTCCACTGAACTAATCTTGAGATTCTTATGACGTTTTCAGATAGGAAGAATAAATCCTGTTGAAATAGTATTTACATAACGTAGACATAGTGGTGTCCTACCATATCTGTGTTTGAATTATGCACACATGATGTGCATATTCCACCAGAGTAAGGCCTTAAGTCATTAAACAGCAAGATTCAGTCAGTTACCATGAATTCCTAAGCATTCATGGATACATCTGTCAACTCATATCCATATCTTTTTGTGTAAGTAATTCTGATACTCTGAAATGTACCACTTAAAATTTCATGCACACAAAGCTGCACGGTGTAGATTTTTAATAGGCTAAGTTACGAATATTACGCCTTTTCTTGTCATAATGAGCTAGAAATACATTTGTCATTAAAAGCTTCATTTAACACTTAGTTGTTGACTAGATGTCGACTGATGGTTGAATAAAGATTATGTGCATTTCACTGTGCTGCTGTCAGTAAGGCAGTAAGCTTAACCCGGGGGGGAACAAAACAAGTCACAGTGACAGAGGGTGCAAAGCTGGCTAGGTCAGTAGCAGTTTAAAAACTTAGTTTCAAATTTACATGCAATCTAGGTAACATGGGGTATCTCTGTTTTTAACAAAGGAGAATAGTAAAGAGATGGCTTGTCAAGGGATATTTTTAGAGTACTTTAGAAGTTGTATTTAATTGCACTAATCAAATCATACTATCATCTCTCAAGTGTAGACTGGCAGTACGTGACAGAAACCAGTTGAGGATGGCAGAGAGGAGCATATTAAGCAAAAACCACACATCTCCAAAACCAGTGAAGAAAAACTTCACTGTTCTTGTTTCTGAATACAGACACTTAGGAGAGCAGAGAGCAAGATGTAATCAGAGGCAGTCACACATCTCACAGCTTCTCATTCAGGTTCCCCTCTTCTCCACAAGCTTCTCTTTGCCCACTGAAAAAGCAGGAGTAGCAGCAAGAAGTGTGTGATCCTCCATCCAGTGCAGACCAGCAATGGTGCTCATTTCCACCCCCAGCTCCAGCACAAGGAGCGATGCAATGCTGAGGGCAAAAGTCCCTCACCAAGCTGAGATGTGCCCAGATATGTCTAAGAACCTGTAGCTGCTCCTGAAGTACAATTTATTTTGTGATAGTCCAGGTGACTCAAATGTAGGATTATCTGAGTGAGCAGTTCTTAAAGAATATCACACCTTCCGTTTTTATGCATTTTAACAAACAAAGGTCCTTTATATTCCTTTCAAGGATTTGAACCATGGTCCTATGGTTCTAAGCCCCTCTTAATACCTTGAGTGTTATCTCTGGGTAAGCAATGCCAAACATACTACTCAGAGCCAAGTCTGTTGCTCAGAAACTGGGTACACATCAGCAATCCTCACTCACTGTGTATGGGATGTATGAGATGGGATTCAGGAAGTCTGATAATCTGGGGTCAGAAATCCCTCAGTCTTGTCAAATGCAACCACATGCAGTGAATGCATTTATGAATACACCATTTCCTGTGGTTTTAGTTTCTAAAAGAAAATCTAGATTTAGGACTAGATTTGGGGCTTTCTTGCATTTCCATGGAAAATAAAAAAGATTTTCAGGTCTGGCAACCAAATTGTAAAAAAACCCCAAAACCTAATCAACAAACCCCATATTAAACAAATAAAGAATAAATTGTATTGTTTTAAAGTCTTTACTATGATCTTTGTGTACACTATGAATGCCAATCTCACACAGCTTTACAGAAGACAAAACCAACAGTCTCTGAGGTAGCAAAGGATATAACAATGCTTGTATTCCTTCTGAATACTGGGAACTCCAGGAGCCAGAAAGCAGAAATTTTCTAGAAAGCTGTCCAAGAGAACAAATGTAGGGCCTTGGAGCATAATTAAGGAAATAACTACTTCTGTTTGACATTCCTCATGAAAGAACGTTATGTCTTATGAATTCAAAACATGCAATTAAACAAAACACATTCCCCCTTCTCTTGTTCCCCAAATTAAGTAATTCAGAAACCATTGCTTTGAATTGTTGGCTGTATTAGCTAGCATAGACATCAAATATTCAGCTGGGAGCTTGTCTGAACACAAATGCTTTAAGCTGCACTCCAAAAGTCAACTAAACATAAGAAAAAAAAAAAACCAACTCTTCATAACCATTACATCTATGATTATGAATAATTCCCTGGCAGTTATTGAAAGAAAATTATACATCAAACCTCCATCTTTTCCATATTTTGTATGCTTTCAACTGCAAATAAAGGCAAGACACCACATTAAGTTGAGTTTTAGCTGCACTGTATATATCTGGTATGCATTGTTTGCAGAAAATGCCTTCATCTGAACTTTGTTAAAGTCAAGTTTTAAATCCAATGGGACAGATATTTACAAACTGGTATTTATCCTGCTCTGTTTAAAACATACTTAGAATACAAGGGCCAAATATTGTCAATTTTTCAGCATCACTGTCAATTTAGTTTCCTTATTTTTCTTGCTCAAGTTCACACAATAGTATATGAACAGAAGATGTATAGTAGTTTCACTTCTTATAATGAGAAAATAGTGAAAATGCAAACAATTTCAATGATGTGATTGTTTTGCAGAAGAAAAAAAAAACAAAAAACATATAACATAAGATGATTACTTTTTCTTCCACCTGCAGTTTGATTAATTGATTATGAAATACAGTAATAATAAGAAGAGCAACCTTGGTGAAACACACATTTATAAGGGCCTCCTTCAAACTTTTGAATCTCCTAAGAACAAGATCTATAGCACCAGATAGGTGTCTAAGCCAGCAGCAGGAGGAATGGGTGATGTTTCTTGACTTACGAAAATACAACATTCCAAATTTAAATGTTTTATGATTTTATTAATTCCCTCTCTTTTGAATCCTCTATTTCTTATAAAAGGATTGCTATTCTTTATCCTGTAATCTATAATGAACTTTGACCTTCCGACTAAGCACCAATACCTATATTATATATTGTCATAACTTTATTTTACAAAACATATATGTAACTTAAATTAGTATTTTTTAAAGACAGCACTAAGTATGCAAATCTTCAGTCACAATTTCAAATGTATCTGATGAATGAGACAACAAGAAAATGTACTTTTCACTAAAAATACTTAAATATTTAACTTATGGAGTAGCCACACTACAAAAGGTTCCTTGATGTAGAAAATTGAAAGACCAGTCATTCAGGAGTGAGAGAATGAGAGCATCCTGGGAAGCAGATTTATTATGAGTTTCTAGGTTAAATTTAACCCAGACTCTCTTAAAACCATGCTCATGCAGTTTCACGGATATAATAGATACATTTCCTGAAAGAAGATTTCAAGCCATGCTGTGCTATTGTTGAAGTAAATTTGTAAATTAAAATCGTAGTTTTAGAACAGAACAGGCACTTATGGTAAATTCAAGCTGAAGAGAGAACATTCTGGTGATTAAAATTATTCTATGCCATTGTTTTATATTTATAACTCTTCTCCATACTCAATGGGTAAATAAAAACTGGCAAGATTTTAGACAAAACTGAATAAACTTAGGGTTTTCCCCTAAACTAGCAAATGTATGCCTTAGCAGTAAATGTAAATGTAAGTACTGACTTTTTATTTCCTAAAAATTAATAGATTTCCCCAAGCATTTTGCAGGAACAAAATAGTTTTCTGTAAAATACTGTTAACAAACAACTTGAACCCTGAGGAGGGGGGCTGTTTGGTTTTTTTCTTTCTTTGCTCATTTTGCTCTTTGCTGGCTAAAAATAGCACAGAAATTTACAGTTTGAGTGTATTCTTAAAATTAACTATGATATTCACTTTTCCTGAATACTACAAGGGCAAAAGGTGTTTAACTTAGCAGATCATGTGTAATGTTAGTTACCATGATCAGGAGAAAGGATTTTGTGCCGGCTGTCTAAATTTATCCTTAGCCATGCAAGTAACACTCTAGTTTAAATCTATTTTTCCTCTCACTTAAGTGTGAAGTAGACAACTGTACACTTGGATGAGTGAATTCTTAGGACTTCTCTGCAAGATTAATATTTTAATGCTCAGTCACTGTGTGCTCTTTTGTGTTAAGAAACCCTTTCAAGACCAAGATTCTATTGCCTTAGCAAATGTACTAACAACCAGTCAGCAGCATAAAAAGACGAGCAAAGACAAAGGACGCAGCAAGACTTTGTGGTCTCTCTAACAGAGCAGGTTTCGGCCAGAAACATGAACACAACTCAGTAATTGCAGTACATGGCCGGACCCATTGGTTTCATATTCGCTAAACTTCTAGGTAACAAAAAAATTTCGAGTAAATAGAAGCTCACTCAAAAATCTTAAGTAAGCATCAATTTCTCTGTTGTTTTGTACAGTTTCCAATGGCACTGCAGCACTACACCTCTGCACCTACTTGCTGATGGCAGTGTTCTGAAATTGGGACCTTCATGCAGGCAGCTTCAGGATACAGATCAAATGTAAATTGTGTGGCACTTTGGTGCAATTTGCTTATTGGACTGTCAAGAAGCCTTCAAAAGTTTTAGTGAAACTTTTCTGTGAAATGATGCCAGTTCTTGAAAGGACTGAGATAAAGTAGATTGAATTTCTAAAATATTATTTTTCCTTTCTGTCTTACAGAAGGGAAAATTGGTATTTTCAAATCGAGGAGTTATGCACATCGATTAATAAAATACTCTCTTTTTTATCAAGAGCAAGACCGGTAAGATTATGCTACATGCAGCTCTATGTCAAATTATTGACCTTGGCCAACAAGGTCTGCTTTTGCAAAACCTGTGTTGCAGCACCTAAAGAACCATCCCAACAAAACACAGAAACTGACCAGAAGTTCTTTTTTGACCTATCTCAGGTTCAATGTAAAATATATTTTCTTTAATTCCCTAATTTTGGGGACATTCGGAATACCGTCTTGTTGATAATCACATCTCACTTGAGATTAATAATTTAAAGAAGAAACATTGATGTTTTAAGGTAAATGTTGCTCAAAACACAATGTACTTCACATTGTTTCATAACAAAAAATAAATAATGTATTGAAGCCTCTCCCTCAGAGAGGCTTTACATTAAAACATTACATAATTTCTTTTTTTTTAATAGAGATGTCATATTCAGTAAGCCAGGTATAGACAGTACTTTTCAAAAGAGAAACGTAATGGAACCATTCAAAGTGATTAAAATAAACTACTCAGATGATGGCATTTGTTCACCATATTCTTGCTACTTCAACTGACAGAGAATTTAATTAAAATATAGTGTTTTTATAGAAAAGAAGATAATTGAAGTGTCATGAAAGTTGTTTTAGTGAATAATTTGGTCATATCTCATTCAATCTAAAGAACAATAAAATATGTTCTTTACTTATATTTGAAATATTTATTCAATTATATATCCAAGCAAAATCCAGACATCTCAGGACAATATTTTATGCATATGTTAAATAGCTTGTTTTTTCCTTTTGTTTACTTACTAAATAAAGATAAATTCTACTGTCCCTTGTTTTGATTTGTTTTGCAATGATCACTAAGTATATCAACTAACATGTGATTTACAACTCGCCAATTCACTAGCTTCTCTAACATTTTGTAGAGAGGATCTATTTTTTCTGTTTGACAGTATTATCAGGAGACTTACCTAGGCCTCTGTATTTTTATCTGCAGCAGGTAATATAATGTGTTCTATTGTAAAAAAAAAAAAAATAGCATTGGCATAGTCTGTAAAATTGGTGAAATTTAATGGCTTCTTCTACAATTACATTATTTTTCTATAATCTATCATTCAGTTGCTGGCTTAAATCAAACATAAAAGGTAATCATAATATATATTTGAAATTATTCTGGAAACAAAGATTATCCTTTACATGAATAATTTAGACCAAATATTACACATACATAAGAATGTGTTTTGCCAATAGCTCTGTTACTTAACCCCTTTGCAATTTTTTAAACACTTCTACAAATCCAGTGTAAATAATTACTACATAAGAGTGGATTTCAGAATATGTGACAGAGGTAAAAAATGCACACAGATTCTTCTGCTTTTAATTGATGCTTTAATATTATTGAAAAATGTAATAAAAATTCACTTCCATGAGCTGATATCAGTGAGCATTTAATTTTGTGTCAATGAAAGTTCATATTAAATTTGTCTTAAGGTGTTAGGTGCATTAATTTGTTAAATCTAAGAATTCAGAAGCATTTAAAATTATCACACATGTGCAACCTCACAGGAAAATATGTTAATTTTTTTTTACTACTTTAGTAAGACTTCAACTTAATTTAATTTCTTAGCAAAGAATCTTGGTGGAAAATATGTGGTTTTTGTTCATGTTAAAAACCCCTCTGTGCTTTATTAAAAAGTGGCCCTTTTCCACAAAGAGGGCCTTATATTCCAGAATATTTAATGTTGCTGCAGTGTTAAAAAAAAAACTCTGACAAATATATGTCTGTATACATGCACATATATACATATACATATATGCATATGTATATATACATGTATACATACATATGTATACATATATAGTTTTTAATATATAAACATATATACATATATATGCAAAGGCTGCTATTAAAAATAAAAATAAAAATAAAAATAAAAATAAAAATAAAAATAAAAATAAAAATAAAAATAAAAATAAAAATAAAAATAAAATAAAAATAAAAATAAAAATAAAAATAAAAATAAAAATAAAAATAAAAATAAAAATAAAAATAAATTGATCTTTTACAGTCCTGCTTTTTTAGCATTGGTAGAGTAACTCTGGCACAACACTGGGAATAAAACAGGATATGGTTTACACTAGAGAAGAAACAATATAACACTGGATGTAAGAATCAGAGTCTAAGTCTGGTATAATAGAGCAAACCAGCAGATTAAACAGTTACCTGAATCCAAAATACATTTTAAACTACCTTAAAACCCAAGAAAATTAAAGGATTTTGTTCCTTATGCTCTTGAATCCAACCCCTATCTTCGTTATTTTTGGTAGCCTAATGATGAAAATGATGTCTAATGATGAAAAACGGGCATAAAAGTAGCCCAGACTCGGTTAGCAAGCATGAACTTTTCTTTGCAGTCTTCAAGTAAAACAGAAGTTGCTTAGCCAAGGAATTTCTGCCATTCTGTTTCTCACTTATATTGCATCTTTAATCTCTTCCTTAGTATTTTTTAAAACCCATTTTATCCTTAAAGATCCTGGCATGCTACAATATGTTACTTCAAGGTGACATCAAATTCTTTCAGCTTGGCACTTTAAAACATAAATTCATTGCACCTTTCCCATTCCTATATTTTTGGGGGATTATTCCTGTTACTGCTTAACAACTGAATTTTTTGAGTTGTCCTATGTTAGCTGAAAAAAATCTCTCCATCTCTGCGGGATGTTGACTGTACCAGTGTCATTGCACTTTTGTGTGGATGTTCTGTCTCCTTTTTTTCCCTTCACAAAAGCTTCCATCTGAAACTGGCAGAGATAGGAAGCTGCACTTATGAACCATGGGGCAGTGGGTTGCTACTTGGTGCATCTCTTCCTTGCTGTCTTATGACTAACCTTATTTTTCCCCTATCATGGGATGGATGATGGAGAGCATTTAAATGAAAAGAAATCATTATGAGAGACAACTACTGAAAGGCACACTGTAACTTTGGTACTAAAATTTGGAACCAGCTAGAAACATTGAGCTTGGTGAAGGCAACCTCTATCTCACACAAATTCAAACCCTAGAATAATGGAATCAGCTTTAAGAAAAAAGCCTAGACTTTTTTGGTATGCTGTTTCAATATTTTAGATATCACAAGTTTTCCATTTCATTTCAAAAAGCAATAGATTATCAAACTTCTCCGTTTCTCATCTTTAACAGCAATCTTAGGAATATTAAAGTAGAACAAATTCCCATCTGCCTAGATTGTGTGAAAGACAGAGGTGGCAATCTGCTGGTATATGTATATGAGGTGAGATTCAACCGAAATACAAAGTATGAGTTGAATCTCTATGTGAAAAAACAAACAAACATCAGTTTCAGCATTGTTCTCAGCTAGGTTACTAATGGCTCCAAGTAAAAGATAATTTGGAAATAAAATTCTCCATAGAAACTGAATATGGTCAAGACTTAAGACATGGCAAAAAAGATTTTCAACTCAATATCTTGCATGAAGATAAATTTAAAAATTCCCAATTGAGTGAATTAAAGCAAAAGGCCTTAAGCTGTAGATTTCTTCATTGTTTTACTAGTAGTTTTACATCTAAAACTAAAGGAAGATTTTTCTAAAAGAGAAACAATAAATCATATTAATTTGGATTCAAGGATGACGAATATAATTCCTAGATGAACATAATGAAACAGACAGGAGTTTTTGGTACAAAAAGGTACAAATCACTTTTTACTTGTAGATGCTTAATTCTTCATGTTCACGTGCAAATATACATAGAGTAAATGATTACTTAATAATGTTATCTCTGATTATTCTTTACAAGATTCTGTCATACATTTCTACTATGTCAGAAATCTACGGTGTCAGAAATCTATAGGGTTCTATAGAACCCTGTATCCACCAAAAAGGAAAAAATAAAAAAATCTGCTATCCTTCTTTACTGCTGTATAATCACAGTATGGTGCCATTATTGCTGCTGCTAAATTTTCTGTAAAAATATTTCTTCTGGTTTTTCAGCATTTGTGCCATTTGTGTTGGATAACCTGAACATGAAATAAAGAGCTTGTGATGCTGTCCTGGTTCTGCAAGAAAATTGACACTGCCAGAAAGAGCCTTTTTGTGAGAAAGCTACCCACAAATATTTTTAATAATTCTTAAAACAGATAAACCTTTTCATGGGGAATCAGCATACAGACCATGTGGTCTTAGATTTTTACTTTTAATTCAGAACTTTGAGGTTTATCGGTAGATTTAGTGTAGTGTTGAATAAGAGTTTCAGATACCTGGCCTCTGCAGGTAGCAGATGAAAAGTTGTGGTTTTAATCTCATAAAAAGTTCTCTATTCTTATATCCTCTATTGTCTTCAATGGAAAACAAAGTTAGTAGCAGAAAACAAGGAAATAAATACTAAAATATCTTAATTTTGCAAGTGGCTAAACTAAATCTCATGGCCCAGAAAAGGAAATATTTCTCCAGCAGAGACTTCTGAAATCCTTGTCTGTATACAACCTCCAACTTCCATCTTTGCTCTTCAAACAGCCATTCACCTTAGGATGGATAGTAACTGAAGAATTCAAAGGACAATTCAGGTTTAAATGGACCTGAGATCAGACCGATATCTCAGGGCTTTAACAAGTCTGATCTTGAGTGTGTTAAGGACTAGAGATTGCACAAACTTGTGACACAACATCTCAGATCCACTGTTCCATGGTGGCTACAGCCTAGGCTGCCATTAATTGCCACAACCCAGCACTTCTTTCCAGTGAACAGTAGATCCATCTGTGTCGCCCTTGGTTGTGCCAACCAGTGTCTGTATCACAAAGTTTTCCTTGTAACTCTTCTGAAATCTCCTTAACTTTTCACATCTCATTACATTGCCCCCCTAGCTGATGTCAGGGAATCCTGAGTCTTCAGTGAGCACTAGTGTCTGTGATCCCAAGACATCCTAGAGCTGATTAACTTTTCACATTTTTATCCTGATCCACAAATGTTCACCAGACCATCATCCATTCCATAGAAGCACTCTAGGCTTCTGACCTAATCTTTCTACCAGAATGCAATTCCCTCCTCTGCCTGCTTTAGTGGTGGACTGACTAGGCAGTGTTAGGTTGACAGTTGCACTCAATGATCTTAGAGATCTTTTCCAACCTAAACAATTCTATGATTCTATCACTATCCCTCTGTCTTCGTGTGCCCTCCCTCTGTCCACACAGGCTCTGAGAGCTGCATCCCCTCTCCAGACCTTCTCTGGGCCCAGGATGGTGCTGTGCTGTGGTCCTTCACCACTTTTACAGGAAGGAGCAGCTCCCGCCCCCTCCCTGGGCACACTTCTGCACAAACAAAGGCATTTGTTGGGTAGTGCTGGGAGCTGATATCTGGGCTGGCAGGCAGTGCAGGTGTCTCCCAGCACTCACTGAATGGGGATTATCACTGACTCTTCAGGAGTCAGCTGAAGACAGAAAGGTAAATTGTCCTTGGACCACAATATCTGTTGGACACTACCAGAAACAGGATTTTTGCTAATAGAAGCAAAAGCCTCTAGAAGCTCTGTAGAAGCTGCACCAACACACACCAGCACCACCAGCACACACCCTGAGGCTCCTAGAAGTTCCCAGAAGATCTGGAAGCAGAATTCTCAAACTTCTGTGCAAACCACTGTGGCTGCTAGCAACATCTGTTTACATTGCTTATTTACCGAATGAGCTTACAACAAGGCATAACTAAAGGATGATCAAAAATATCATCTTTTCATCAAAACAGACACTGCTACAAAGAATAAATTCTTTGGTGGAAACATCGCTTTTTTCCAGTGTTTCAAGATCTAAAGGAAATATTTCTTTTATCTTTTTAACTCCACTGATTTTGACTTCACTTTCAGGTCAAACATTTAGTTGAATAAAATACTTTATGTTAATGATTTTATTCAATAGCATTATTAGATATTTTCTCATCAATAAGACGTGCAGCAACCCTGTAAAAAATTAACTTACTAACGCTGACCTTTTGACACATCTTAATTGAATCTTTTATTACTGTTTCTATTTTGTGAATATTTTATCTGTTGGGCTTGATTTTGAACAAAAGAACATCTTCAAACACTGAACTTTTCTAAGGAAGTCTTCAAGATGTGAACTTTCCTAGTGACTCTACTACAGAGCATTGATCATCTTCCCAAAAGTACATTACTTGGAGGAAAAGAAGGAAAACACAGACTATTGTCAGAGCCAAGAAATCCTCCAGAAAAACAGGTAACAAAACAACATTTTCATATGTACAGAAGTCAATAACTGCATGACAAAATGATAAATAAGCACATACAGTGTTTGAAAACAGTAAGCGATCTTTTCAGCAGGGAAATATCATTTTTTAATTAAAATACAGTTCATCATATTAATGAAAAGGTACTATTTTGGTTAATAATTTTGGAAAGGATTTTAAGAACTCAGGATGTTTTCATGCTGCAAGAATGTGTCCAGAGTATGGACAGACAAGAGAGTAAACAAGGGCAAACCTGGAACTGGTGAAAAACAATATTTTGAAACAAACTAGAGTTGTGTAACTGTCATTTTAGAAAGGTATATTGAACTTCTCAGCAATTATATTTTCAATGACAGCATACTCTGAGACTTATCTCAAAAATGTCTGCCTTACCTTCTTTTCTATATCCCAAATCAGTTTAGCAACTGCAAACAAAAAAATCTAAACTATAGCAGGAAGTTTGTTCCCCTCAGATAACCTGTGTAGAAATAACATTTCTATACCCTAAAAATATTCCCAAGTGACAAAATATGTGTTCACATCAGGAAATTTACATCATAAAGACTATATCATTTAAGCATTGTTATCCTCTCCAAAGGCTTCTAATTACACCTTCCTAAAATTTTACTGAAATTACCTTTGCTCCCCTAATGCATTTTTCCATTCCTTTTCAGATATTTCAAACCTCAGTATGATTTTGCAAAAAGTGATTCTCACACTACTGGCAGATTTTTGCACAATGAGTTAGAAACAAATATGTAAAAATGCTGGCTGTATTTTTCTAAAACAGATTGGTTTTGGTTGGGTTTTTTTCCTCTCTACATCCACTGCCAATACTCTACATACACCCTTTAACACCAGACTGTTACATTCATATTTTCTTCCCAGTGTTCCTTTTTCCCTTTACCAGAAGTGTTGGATGTCAGGTGATATAATAAAGCACTCTTCAAAAATTATTCCCTTTTTTCCTGATTCCACTTATAAATTGATGTCTTGTTCATTTCATATTTGTATACTTTGCTCTTAAGCAATTCTTTCCTTTACAAGACTCAGACATGGATTTAACCCTGGACTTCAGGAGAGGTAATTTTGGCCTGCTGGAAAGCAGCTCTGTGGAGAAGGACCTGGGGATTCTGATGGACAAGAAGCTGTCCTTGCCCCAGCAGTGTGTCCTTGTGGCCAAGAAGTTCAGTGGTATCCTGGGGTTCTTTAGGAAGAGCATTGCCAGCAGGTCAAGGGAGGTGATCCTACCTTTTGTCTCAGCCCTGGTGAGGACAAATCGGGACTGCTGTGTCCAGTTCTGGGCTCCTGGAGAGACATGGAGCTCCTGCAGAGGGTCCAGTGAAGGGCTCTGAAGATGATTAGAGATCCGGAGCATCTCTCTATTAGGGAGTGGTTTAACCTGGAGTAGAGAACAGTGAGAGGGGATTTTACCAATGTATACAAAAACCTTAAGGGCAGGGGGCAAGAGGATGGGGCCAGGCTCTGCTCAGTGATGCCCAGCAACAGGAAAGGGGACAACAGACACAAAATGCAAGAATGAAAGACAGCAAGTTCCATATAACTATGAGGAAAACTTATTTACTTTGTGTGTGACAAAGTACTGGAAGAGGCTGTCCAGGCAGGTTTTTGGGTAACCTTCTCTGGAGATATTTGAAAACCTGCCTGGACATGACCCTGTGCAACCTGCTGAACCTCCTTCATCAGAGGGGTTGAACTACGTAATCTCCAAAGGACTGCTCCAACCTCAACCATTCTGTGAAACAGCTCATGTCTTTAGTTTGTATATTAATGACACATATGTATTATGGAGCATCCATCTTTTGAGGAGACATTGCAGGAGCTGGGCCTATTTACTCTGGAGAAGAGAATAGTAATAAGAAGTGATCTCAAAATATATAAATATCTCAAAGGCATTTGTCAAGAAGATCGTGCCAGACCTTTTTCAGAGATTCTCAGAGGCAGGATGAGGAACAATGGCTGTAAACTAAAACACAAGTAGTTTGACCTAATTGTGAGGGAAAACTTCTTTACATGGAGGGTGGCAGACCACTGGAACAGGCTGCCCAAGATGGTCATGGGGTCTCCTTCTCTGGAGACATTCACAACCCACCTGGATGTGCTCCTATATAACCTGCCCTAGGTGACCCTCTCTTGACAGAGAGGTTGAACTGCATGGTCTCCAGAGGTCCCTTCCACCCCTATGAATTCTGTAATTCTGCAATATTGACAGATTTTAGCAAGTTTACAACATTGTTAGCAATGAGACTGAACTATTAACTGACTGAACTATGCCAAGTTTTTCACTAGATGACTTTGTACACAACTAAATAGATAATTTTCATTTTTGGAATGGCAAAGCAGTATTATTTTTTTTCTCATTGTTAGTGGAAATGTCTACTATATATGGAAGGGTCAAGCCCTATTCATGCAAATGGCTGCAGGAATTGCACCCCTAATGGTCTCTAAAATATCATATTTTTAATATTATAAGTCATAATTCAATTCTATCAAATTCAGTTGCACTATACATGCAAACAAGAGTTTAGACAGGCTTTTTAATAAACTGAATCTTCTATTCCCATAATTAAATAAATATTTGACAAGTGATTTAACATCAAATCTCTTTTTACACAAAGATTGTACCTTTCTTTTCTTTTCCACCAAATACGGTGTGGCTTTCTAAGTCTGCAGAGATCATTATTCAATCCAATTCTCACCCCAGTATCCTTATAATTTTTAAATTTCTCCGACTAAAGCACCAGCTAGTCTCAATCTATAATTTTTCTTATGCTTTCATAAACATAAGGGAAGTTCTGATTTTCACATATATTTTGTTCAAGCTCTGAGCTAAGATTGAGTCAATTAGAGTGATTTTCCTAGTTAGACATAAATATGTAACAACTATAATCTCTGTTTAATGACATAAATAGCTTATATTTAGTTCTTCTGAAAATACTTGAGAAGGTTATGCTATACATAAATGCTCTATTTCAAGCCTTCTTTTCCGTATACCTGCATCTGAGATACATCTTCACTACTGCTGACAAGTTTCACAGACCCCTTTTGTGACAGTGGTCACAAGGGTTGCAGGGTGAGAGAGAGGCAAGAATGCTGACCTCATATTCAGAGGGCTTGATTTATGTTATGATACATATATATTACATTATGACTATACTAAAAGAATAGAGAGGAAGTTCTCAGAAGGCTAGCTAAGCTAAGAACAGAAAAGAAAGAATGACAAAGGTCTGTGTCTCAGCTGAGAGCGAGACTCAGCTCTGCCGTGAGTGGTCAGTAAATCCAAACATCCACAGGGTACCAATCATGGATCCAGCTGTTGCATTCCACAGCAGCACATAACCATTGTTTACATTTGCTGCTGAGGCCACATCTTCTCAGAAGGGAGAAAAATCCTAAAGAAAGGATTTTTCATAAAAGATGTCTGTGACACCCTTTGTGTCAGACACTGTTATGTACCTACAGGAAAACGAAGATCCAGGTCCCAGACCATTTGCAATTTGAACATAAGGCAAGAGACTACACGAGGATATGAAATGACAGCAACATATATCAAAACAGTAGAAAAATAATGGCCAGCAAGACAAGGTTTGGCCACTTCTAATGGTATAAGTTACTTCACAGGTTTCAGTAGACATCTGAGAAATTTTCTTATGAGATACGCTAGCCCTGTGGCAGATTAGGGATGAGGGACATTCTTAAAAGCAGTAAGAGAAGCCTTTATCATAAAAATATTCTAACTAGCTAAGCTGTCTTAGCTTCTTACATCAATTTTTCAGCAAAGTTCAATTTGTCAAAAGCTTTTCTGCAAGTGTGCAGCTTTTAGACTTAAGCTTGGTGTAGCAGATGCCGGTTAGGTTGGAAAAAAAACATACATATACATTTGTGCTGGAGAGGGTCACTTGCTTCTCCTGATCAGCAATGTAACACTGCTTGCCTGTCCAAAGGACACAGGTCTATTACAGCTGCTGCTAGAGATGAACTTGTAATCACTGTAGTTTAGAATTTTCAAGGCTCACTTCTGTTCCCGTGCATATTTACCCAAGACCCAAAGACAGCAACTAATATGAGCAACTACTAGTGGTCTTCCTTCAGCAAAGTAGTTGTAGATTTAACTTTCAATGATATCCATGCTTAGGTCCTGAATTTTGTCCAAATAATTTTACATACACATCAGTCATACTGATAAAGTGATTATGTCTTATCAAATTTTCTTTTTTCCCCCCAGAAGTTTAATGCAACCATTAAAATAAGAGGATAATCCTGTGTTTAAAATAAATCTTTAGTTACATCTAAATTATTATTTAATTTCATTTTTTTTCCTTTTTTTTATATTGCACAGGTAATTTGGAGCAAAGTTTAATAAAGTTCACTTTATAAATCCATATTCATATACCCCTTTTATACAAATTTCTTCTTTGTGTGAACTTAGAGTGGGGAAAATGGGGTAGAAGTCCATTTCTGCTTTTAATTTGCACTGTTAATCTCAAAGGTTTCTGAACTACAAGAGTAGAAGATAAATTTGTGCTGAAATTTTTGAATTTATAAATGAAATTCTGAAAAAAAAATCCACTGACAAGCTGTGAAAAGCATTCTACAGTATAACTTTTTGATGAGAAATGAAATAAAAATGCTGCCAAACCACCTAAATAGTGTATTTAAGAAGTCAGTGCTCTGTTACAAGCTCTACCAAGACAATTTCCGTGAAGTCGGAGATTTGCCTAGCACCCTGCAAAAAGACACAAAACCCCAAAAACCCAGGAAGGACATAGAGGGTCTCTCAAGGTAGGTATACTTCCAAAAGCCAGGGAAAAAACAAAAAACAAACAAACAAAAAAAAGGAGAAACCCTTTCCTTGTAAATAGCAAAGGAGAAATCACAGTGCCAATCATGTTACATATTGGAAAAGAACAAAACTCTACAAACCTATACTGCAGAAGGGAAGGATTTACCATTCATGTTCCCTTAGATAGTGGAGAAAGAAGTATTCACTGCAAAACCCATGCTTGTTTTAGGAAGTCCACCATGTTCAGTGGACACTACATTTCCAACACTTCAGGAAAAGTAGAGTGAAAATGCTTAAATTTTCCACGGCATTCAGACATTGAAAAGCTGCCTCCTGTGCACAGCCCACCTAGTTCGGGTTCCTAAATTCCTGCACCTGGTTGAAGAAGAATAAATACAGACACCTTGCTGCCTTCAGATGACCCTGATATCCAAGGGAAGGATGATGGAGTTATGTGAAATTGCAGAAATTTGATATTCAGGTCTATCTACACCTCATTGGATTTGTTTGTCTGTTTGTTTGTTTGAAAGATTTCTGAAGCTTTAACTTCAGCCAGACTGTTGTACTGCACCTCCATATTCAAAAATACTAGGGAGCAAACATGAGTTTTAGGAGCAAGAAGATTTCTTCTGAACTTTCATGTTACATGCCTTTATGTTTTGTTTTCCATGTTTTTGGTTTTGAAATAAGGGAAGTGGTGTAATGTCCAGCAAGTTGCAGTTTCAAGGATTCTGCTTTTAGACCTTTATGATTTGCCTTGAATAAGGTATACTCAGGGATGCTAAATAGGATCTTCAACCTGTTGTACATCTCAAGATGCATAATGAGGATCACAACATCTCATCCATAGCACACAGCCCTTATCAACAGAAAATTTTCAGATATCACAAAACATTGTATTTATTATTTGCCTGCATTTCTGTTTGAGTCAAAGAAGACAGTATCCCTCTCCCTCCCTTTCCCTCTGCCCCTTAAAAACCATTTTTTTTCATCACAGGGCAGAATTGTCATATGGAGAGCTCAGAAAAGGAAAGAGATTAATCTAAAGCACACTGAATTATTAGTAACCTGGACTGATTGAAAACTGTTTTCTAGATTAGTTGTAGCTTCCTTTTAACTAAAAAGGCAGCTTAAATTAAAAAAAAAAGTTTGTGTCAAATAATCTGGTAAAATAAAGGTGAAGACAACTCTGCGTTTCCTTAACCCTCCTAATCTTATGTCTATTTCTAGCTTTCCTCTTTATCATGATAAGGACTTTAAATTATATCATCTTATACCATCTTTATCATGATAAGGGCTTTAAATTATATACTTCTAACACCTTCTTAATTTTCTGTTTTTTTCTTTTTAATTTCCTAAAGCCAAAACTGGTTTTGAACCTATCTGGCTTATCTCATTATAACTGTCTGATTGGAATTATCTTCCCTATGGCTTTGCTAAACCCATATATTACTTTGCCTCTGGGAATCTTCAGTCTAGTATCTCCTCTTTTTTTTTCCCTCTTTTTTCTTTTTTCTCTTTTTTATTTTTTTATTTTTTTAAACTACCTTATGAAACAGATTTAGGAATGATATTTTCTTATCACCGGAGTACCAAAGTTGGCTTTATCATATGTCTCACTGAGTTTGCACACAAATGGCATCTTCACAGGCAACAAGAAATATAAATAAACTTCTTAAGTGCTCAAATCTCTTGCATACTAAAGTAAACACAACATTGTGTGTTTGTTTTCTAAGTGAGTGAAACATCCATAAAATTGACAGCAAATACATGGAGCAGATTTATGCAATTATGGCTTGAATGTCAGACAATAATATAATCTATACTATTTAAATTGGATTAGCACTAATGCCAGTACATTTATCACCCTTTTCCCTTGTGACTTTGTTCAGAAGTTTCAGAAGTCAAGGGAAAGAAATTTGTTGATGTCAATGAACTTTGAATTCTGTTCAGACTGTTACTTCTTTTGTCTGTTTTGGTAACTAAGAAAGCACTTCTTTCTTTTTCAAAGCAATAAGCTATTTCCTTCACAGACTCCATTTCTGCATACTGTCATAAAGACTAAGCAGCTGACAGCATTTCTCAAACCATGATATTATGCTAATTTCTGACACAACTGAAAGCAGACTGCATGAACAGAAGTATTTGTGTTGTACATCATCTGTTTGTTTTCAAAGATATATTTTTTTTCTCAAGTGACCAGTGTGCTGAATAAGGGTTCTCTGGCCAAAGCTTTTTATCCTATATAAGTGGCCAAGATCATTGTAAATAAGTGGCAAGTATGAGAAAAGTGCTTGTGACAGAGGTATCTGGCCTTTTAGGAATACTAAGTACCCACCTTCTAAAAATCATGGTAGATTTAAAAGTATCTGTGGTTCAGTCACCAAAAAAAGCCCAAACAATCAAACCAAAAACAATAAAACAATAATAAAGCAATAATAAAGCAATAAAATCTGAGTTTTAGACTGGCAAGTTACTATATATTTATCCAAAAGAGAGAATGAATGTCAATAATATTAATTGCCATTCGCTATTTACCTTTTTAAGAAATGATGAGCAAAGATCCATCAACTGCATATAAAAGACATATACATGTATTTCCAGAAATGGAAACAACCGGGATAAAATCTTGGAGACATAACTCATATTTTATGAAGCATATCATTGTATTTGGTTGTTTACGAGATGCAGAATGGCATGACAAATGAGGTGTGACACAGTAAGTCAACTTTAAAATAAAACAAAACTCTTCTATTTCTGGATCTGTTGTTTTGGATTACGTCTCAACAAAACAGATCCATAGGAATGGAATGATAAAATATTCAATGCATTTGAAATGTCAAGGGTTGTGGTAGTTCAGCTAGAGTTAAAGCCCGGTGGAGGTAAGTTTGGCTTTCCAGCTATGGAATGGATTTTAGTTCATTCCTAACACCTAATTATGGTTTAGGGTACCTTTGAGAAGTTGAAAACAATTACAACCATTTATGGAAACATATTTCCAGTCACTTGCATTCACCATGTTGTCAGTACTGAAGACTAGGAACTATTCTTGAACATATTCATTTTGTGGAATCAGGTTGTATACCAAGAACATAGGGTATGAGAGATGAGAGATATTCAGTTCTTAACTACATAAGCGATATATTAGAGCAAAAAATATCAGAAACAACGAACTAGCTTTGGATGTTTTAAGTAATGTGATAAATACAGCCTCAGATAATTAAATTCTTATAAGAACTGTGCAAAAGTGAACACTCCTCCCAACAATTTTTTACATAAGTATCTCTGATAATGGCATAAGATTCAAGTAATTCAATTGAAATTATGAGTACATTATTACAAAATCAGTTTAGAACTACAATCATGCTGCAAAAAATCTTAGAGGCAGGGTATACTGCATTTGATCTGTGAAGAGTAATCAGGGGTAAGGAATTTTTTCTCTGCTTTCTTGTTTTCTTGTGTTCATAAAAGCAAATATAGAGCATAACAAACATAAATATCAAAGTACAGCACTATTCTTCTAATATAAAAACACTAAATTTGAAAACTGTTGCTTAATTATTAAAACCAGGTGAATCCCTTAGAAGCTTTTTCTTACCGCACTCCTGTGAAAGCTGGCTGGGAGTCCTGACTGCAGACTATCATACCTCTCTCTCACCAGTAATACCAGCATCCTGGGAAGTGCTTAAAAGGATATATATTGTCAGAGGCATTCTGTTGAGGAGGAAGCCTTGATTTAGGACTGACCATACAAAAAACTTGAAAAAAGATGCCCAAGGTGCGCATGGTTTTATGGGTTTCTGGGTTTTATTTTGAGATTAAGGCAAAACAAGAAAGAATTGTCAGGGCAAAGTCAGATATATATCAAATTCTTGCTATCCCTTCAATACAAATTCATAGTGCTGTCAACATCAGCAATCTTATCTATCAATCCACTTACAAAACATAAGAAGAATTAAAAGAGATCATAGAAATTCCTCTTCCACAAGAGCGGACTATGACAGGAAAAGAGGCAATGAGCGCAAGTTGACTCAAGGAAAAATCTCTTTGCATATAAGAAAAAAATATCTTCACCATGAGAACAATTAAACAATGAGATGAATAGCCCAGAGATGTGATGCAATCTTCCCTGTTGGAAATATCAAAGAGCTGGCTTGACAGACCCCCAAATAACCTGATTTAAGGTCCTGCTTTCAAAGGAAGATTACACTACACTATCTCCAGATGTTCCTTCCAGCTTAAAATTCTCTATGATGTTACAAAAGACAGCCTTTACTATCATCCAGGTTTTCTAGGTTCTTTATGGTGGTGTTTTTGTTTTTATATTTCAATAGATGCTAAACTACCATAGCTACAAGAAACTTCAAGAGTAATCTAGATTAGAAGCCTGTTTTAAGGCAGCATCAGTGGTACTAAATATCACACTGACAGACACAAGCACTGTTGCTTAATCTTATTTGACCAAAACCGTTCAATTATTACCATAAGGAAGCTGTCATATTTCTTGCACCTAAATTCAACTTTCTCAGTGCAGTTTAAACCTATTATCTTTTTTTTTTTTTCAAAAAGCTCTTGCTGCAATTATTCTTTTATTTTTCTTAATGTGTTTTGAATGTATTTTATAATGTCCTCCCTCTGACTTCTTCAAAGGAAGCAAAATCTTCATTCTGCCTTTCCTGATGGGCGCTGGCCCTGGACGTTTAAAATAGCAAAGTGCACAGTTCTCTCTATGGAGACAGCTGTCATAAAGGACTTGGGGCACAGTGCTGTCCTCCCCCTGCCTTTTCACTGAAATCATTGGGTATTAAGCACATAAGTACTGCTGTAGAAATCTGCCCTAAATATAGTAATTGTTCAATGCAATGACTGGATTTCTTTGTTAACTCACCTTTTTGTCTCTCGGATACTTGCAAAGGGATATTTTCCTGTAGCAAAATTTCCTTTTTAGTTTTATCTGGGTATAGTTTAGGCAGTGTCAAATCTGGTTTAGGAAGGCTCTAAAATCTGAAATAAATAATATTTTAATGATAGGGAAACAAAGGGAAACTCAAGTTAAAGATTACTTAATTTTTCTTTCAAATCTATGACCTTTCAAATAATCTGCACACAATTTTTTCTTTATTTTCCCATTCTTTTCATTGCCTTTGATTGTGAATAAGTGGAAAAAACCCACTCCAACAGCTCACAGTCATTCATATATGTAAACATTATCTAATGTAGTGTTAGCAAGCTCAGGTTAGAAATATTGCTGTGAATTACTAAGGGTTGCAAATGAGTTAATGTGCTGTAGAACTGAGCCTGAATGCAAATGTAAATCCTTGTAGGCTATTCATAGGTTTAAGCTCAATAACTATTAAAGTTATTTCTAGGTGTTTTAGCCTATATCTAATTGTAGCCTTGTCTAATTTTTACTGTGCCATGCATAAAGGTGCAGAAAGTATGACCTAGATTGAATAGTTCAAAGAGAAAAAAACACACAAGGGACACACTGATGTTAGCATCCTAATTAGAAAATGAAATATTTAAGCAGAGATGAAATATTTTTGTTCCATAATAGAGAAATTGTTCTAAGCATACCTGGCAATGTCATCAATCACCCTCTCTCCCATGGAGAAAAAAAAATTATTGGCTTATAGTGTTCAAAAATGTCAATGTTTTACCTTACTCTGGAGCAACATTGGGACATATCTATTAATTTTATTACAGATCAGAAATGGAGGCAGAACAAACGAGATATTTAAATAAGATTAAAGACCCTAGTTAAATTGACAAGTGGCAAGAAAAGCAGTAAAGAATGACACTTGAATATTCCTATATGCCAATGCAAAACATAAAAAATAAACCTACACAACAATTCATTGGTGTTTTAATCTAACAAAAACTGACTTGTACTATATAAAAATATCTTTGATTATGAAGGATTGCTAAAATACTTCAGAAATGTAGGAACCATAAAAAACCTACATTTATTAAAGTGGAGAGAGCCACTAGATATGATTTGCTGTATGTTTATCAAATTGTTTGGCATCCTTTGAAACAATTACAGCTTTTCTATAGAAATAAAATATCCAATGGGTTTCTACTTTGCCTCAGCACATAGCATGCCCTATGGTGAAATAAATATGTTTGAGGTCCATTCCTGCAAACTGATCATATTTAGTGAAAGCTGATACATATTTGAATGAAACTTGAAATATTAATGTCTAACAGAAAATATTTTCCTCCTAAAGCCTCATTAATAATAGATGGGAGAATGATTTCCTACTGCAAATTGTGACACAGCAAAACATACAAGTAATATATCATTAATATTGAAGCCTACGGTCCACACACAACAGAAGATTAAGCAGAGTTGAAGATCAAATCAGGGTAAACTTTCACAGCTGACTGGTTTGGATTTCTTCTGAGATTGTTGCAACAGTTCAAAATCCTAAAACAATTACAGCAAAAAGAGGGGCGGGGAAAGCAGATGGAAAGAGGGGCTGATATTAAACTAAAAACCCCACAGATTCTTTCTAAGGAGACTACATTGTATCTAAATTATTTTTGTAGAATTACAAGACCACTCTTGTAGGAGAATGGTCTTGTAGTTCTACAAAAACAATAAAGAATAATAAATAATATAATAATAATTATTTCTAATAAATCAAAATAATAAAATAATGTGTGTTTAATGCCTTTCAGAGGGGAAGCAGAAAATAGGGGACGCAGAAAGGTCTCTGAAGAGATTGTTTTCCAAGCCATCCGAGCCACTAAGTATAATAATCAGAATTAAGGAATCTTATTATTTTTCTGAAATCATTCAAATACACACCTATATTCGGGCATTCATATTGTCCTTCATGGGGTAATAAGAGGCGGAAAAGGCAAAACGTCAAAGAAGAAAATGCAAAGCAGGAGAATATTCAGAAAAAGAAACTTAGATTTTTCTAGAAGACAAGGAGTCATTGTAACTCTGTAATAGATGCTAGCAATGACTTTTAAGATGTATAATTAGAATCAAACAGTTTGCATGTATTCCCCAAGTATTGTAGCAAAAGATGTGGACCAGAAGCTAGCTCCAAGAGTCCTCTGATCAGCCAGTGAGTCACACTATTAAAGAAAAAAAACAAAGGAAAAAACGTAAAAACGTTCAGATCGCTCAGAGGGGGGAAAGTGGTTAGGGATAAGGATGAAGGAGAATAAGCCACAAACCAGTGACTTAAATGACTTATTGGTCCAGCAGCTGCGTCCCAGTGGGAATTTCTACTAGACCTCCAAATACCACACAGCTGAGAGAGTCTTTAATGCCCATTAACATGGTTCCACAATCTCAATGCACGGATCAAATCAGAGACCAACTCTCCCTGAATAGTAAACTTTCTTTATGACTCACTTTTTCTGCTCTATATACATGCATCAAGGAAACACAGCTAATTTCTCTATCTTGGGATCCTGTAATTGTCCAGGAACTGGTGCTCAGAGGTGTGTTGGCAAGTTTCATGGAAAATGCTCCCTTCTCACATGTCAAGAAATTCATAGAGGTTGAAGATAGACAGAGAGAATGAAACAATTTCAGCTCCTGACAAAGACAATAAGAACACTCCCAAAACAACAATGACTTTTAAGAAGTTTACAGTTTACTTCCAAGTATAGGGACTTGGAAGGAGGGATAACTATGCCAGCTTTCAAGAAGAAAACAAACAAACAATAATTTTGTATCTTCTCTTAATCTTCTGCTTTATGAATCACCCTTTTTGAAAAAGATTAGAAAATAATTAAACACTATTAAAAAAAATCACTAATTATAAGACCACTGGGAAAAGAAGGCAAAAATATTTTAATTGTATTTTGTCTTTCTATCAAAAAATCATTTTAAGTAAAGGAGGTTTGGCTCTGTTTTTAATTTTGTATTTTACTTTTGAGTTGATTTAGTATTTTACTTTTGAATCTTTCACAGTTTTGAAATGTCATCATATAAAACTTATCATTGTGGTATACATACATTAGCCATATACTATGTAAATTAATTATAATTCATATTAATATTGCATGTATATTACTCTAATATTACTCATTCATCTCTTTTATTTTGAGTAAGTCATGGTTTCATGGTTACACTTGCTCAATTTGTATTATTTAGTTGAAAAAATAAATCATAGCTATTAAGAATATGTCCTACAGTCCAGGTTTATTACCTATTCCAGTTAAATTATCACTTGATAGCTGAATAGACTACTTAAAAATACCATGCTATTAGAGAAATTAGGGCACAAGAGAAAAAATATTGCCTTTATTCACAGATGAGACTTCACCTGAGATTGCTACAAGTTATCTAGAAATAACTAAATGTATCTTTTATTCCTTCTGTCCATCTTCTTCCTTTATCCTGTTCCAAGCACACTAATATCAATAAAAGTAATTCTATTATTTCACTGGGAATAGGTCTATAAACACCAGAATGTTACTTTACTTCATGGTACCTAATAAGCTCACAGCTACATGGAAATTCCTGGATGCTTCCTGAGAAACTGGTGAGTTTTCACATACAAACAAGTTATTTTAATGATCAATTAAACAGTATTTCATAGAGTTACAGTAGACAACTGAAATTCAAGAACAAGGTAGCTACATTTCTGACCAAAAAAGCCCAGGTGCACAACAACAAAGCATGGTTCCAGCCCAGAAGTTTCAGAGAAGGAAAGGAAAGCAATAATATTACAAGCTATATATCCATAAAGTCCCCAGAAAAAAATTGCTTTCATGGACAAGGTTAGGAACTGCATCTTTTCTTGAAAATTTTTTACACCTTTTTTCACTTACCAATAGTAAAGCTATTCTTAGCTTTTATCAAAATGTGAAGTACTTGTATTATGAACCCCAAATCTCCTTTCTGAAGTATATTCTAAAGTCTTATATTTACTGCATACTACATTTAATTTTTCTCTTCTTTGCTCTCATTGATATTATACCTGTGTACTAAACTGCACTTAATTCCTAATAAATAGGCCACAACCTATAACCAAATAAATCTGTATCATTAAACCCTACAGAAACATGTGACCTAGATCACACTGTCAGAATATCCACTAAATCTTGTCCAAAAGGCTCTAAACAATGCCAGCAGTGTCTTTCCATTTCCCTGAGAGTCCTAATGTCAAGTAATGATGCTGAGAACCTGTGACAAATCTCATCCTTATCAGCTTTTAAGAACAAATAAATTGCAAATGCATATTCCTGAGGACCTGCTAAGTAGTAATCCCTGGACACATCCTAGCAGCTGGAAAAGGGTTTGGCAGTCATTTTTGGTGTCTGGTGATCATTCCAGGTGTCAAACACAGTGTTGTAGTGTAAGAATATCAGATCAGTAGGTTCCAAGCAATTTGAAGGTTTTTTCCTCACTTCCATCTATTGGCATCCTTTTCATTTTCCTTTTCTACTAGTCCAAAGTCATCTTGCTCACATTTTTTGTCCCTATTTCAGTGCTATCATCCTGAGCATATGATTTGAATATGAAAATACAATCTTAAAATACCAATAGGGACCTGAATTTTCAGTGGAATTTAAAACAGAAAGTTCAATTCCTTTAACTTCATCAGTATAACTAATTTCTACTAACTTCTTTTTAAAGTTTCAAGTTTCAATTTTTTCCTAAAAGAACACTGGTAAAGCAATATTTTGACAAGGCTTCATCACACACATAGAACAATAATGAGCATAGAAAATATTATAATATTATAATAATAAAACCTTTATCCCTCCAATATTCTTTTGCTATCACTGATTTATTTTGATTGCTGTATTTGTAAAGACAAAATGCATATAACCCTGTTTGACCCTGGACATCTAAAAAGCCATTTACTCATGAGCAGCAAGGTAAATCACCCTATAATTTATAAATCTTTAAAGATCAGGAGGAAAAAACCCAAAAACATTTATTAAATGAGATGGTTGAATCACTAGGGAGCTGAATGGTTTCCAGCCTTCATTTAACATGGATGAAGCTCGACACAATGTTGAAACTTTAGCAATCCCAACTAATATAATGAGAAACAAGACTGTCTCATGTTATATTCATGTTATTCTGTTTAATGAAAAAAACTCACACATTAGGAAGAAATCTGCAAGACAGGTACTACTCTCATTTTAGGCTTATTGAGGAGGCTGCAGGTAAGGAAACAATTACAGGCACAATAGGGCTTCATTTTTTCCCAATTTATTTTTCCAGAACTTCACTTGTGAATGCAGCATATACTGAAAAGAGCAATAAGTAAAAATATAACCTGAAATTATTCATGAGGTACAAATGAACTAAAAAAATAAGACAAAATATCTGGATGTTCTTCTAAACTAAAATATCTGAGCAATAGTTTCCATCAGCAATCTGCTGTTTCAAATAATATTAAATATTTTTTAGTAAATCTATTTGGTGAATAATTAAGGAATTTGACCCAGGAGTTCAATGTAACTATAGTATTCTAAAGTTTTTACCAGAACAATGAAACATATTTCATTAAAGGTATGTCAAATATGTTAGACGCGCCTGAAATCAGAGCAGGAAAAAGGAGTATTTCTTCTGAAGTTGTTTGTCTTCCTTCCCCAAGCATCTCTGTTCACAGAGCAGCACTCATGTGGTGTATGCTGTGCTTTAATAAAAATGAACTATGGCCTTATTAACAAAAGGAAGAGAACAAATTTTGCTTTAATAAAGAAGGTCATGCATAAGATTCTTCAACAACTGTTTTAGTAATGACACTCTTTATAGTCCTTGCAAAACTAAGCCATTTTGTGGATTTATTATTCTGAAGGGCCTGTTGCTCATGAAAATTAAAAACAATTTCCACTGGTAATAAAAATCTCCTATAAAAATACATTAGATGTCACTCATATTTCAAGGTAAGAGCCAACATCCAAGTTCCATCACCATTTTACATACACTTTCTTGCTCCTCCTTCTGTGGCTTCAGATACCAGCAGTTCGAGACAAGAACCTGAAAATCAGATGTACCTTTTTAATGTTACCCATTATGAAAACCTGTATGAGCCTTTATTGCTAAAGAAAAACACCAGCAAAATCCCAGATATCTCAATTAATTTAAGAGCATTTGCATCACCTGCTAAAGGTGGCATTCTATTTTGAGGTAATATTAGTGAGATTCAGTTGCCTGAACACTAGCACTCAAGCTTCTTTTCAGGCATCCTAAAGTAAATTAAAATATACATTTTTTCTTTTTTTTTTTTTAAAGAAGGAAACAAGGTTATGTGAAATTCAGTTTCCTGAATTCAGATGTCTAGCATCACTTCAGGATAACACAACTGAATAGTGCAAGCTGATTGTTATATCTGACAGCTAATTCAGATTGCTCAGGAAGCCAATATCTTTACCTCATAATTTTATCCTTTTTTTTACGTCTCCATGAAAAACATATTTTTGAAAATTTTTTGAAAGAGACAAAAAGAAGTTTTGAATTATTTAGAATATTAGCTAGCCAAACACTAAAACTCAGCTGAAATGTATGTCATAAAAAAAGAGAGTATTAAATGGGCATAGATTTCATTACTTCATTCCTTGCAGTTGTGAATAGAGGTTAGACCAGCAATTAGGAAAGAGAAAATAAAACCTTAGGCTGTGCATTTGCAGTCAACTAAAACTGAGACATTTTCTTCCTTCTGTTCTGTAACTCTCTGAGACAATGGCTTTCTGCAGAGGTCATAATGTTGGTTCTTCCAAGCTGTGCACCTGAAAACAGAATAACAGAATTTTCCATTAGTATTTCATTGCTTTCTTTTTCTTATCTGGGTTTGAGTTTTGCTTTTTCTTCTTTTTTGGTTTTGTGTTTGGTTTTTGGTTTTTTTGGGGGGTCTCATTTACTTAAATATCAGTACCTTTACAAAACCTGTGTACTTTACTAATGTCTAGCTGTAGTACCTACACACCCTTCCTGTACCACACTTCAATTCTACCTGTATGTGTTTTTACAACTTTCATGAATTGAACAGTTCATGAAACTGTTTTCATGAATTAGAACAGTTGCTGTGAAAATCTTGAATAAGGAAGCCTAAGAAGCATGAAAAATTCTCCCTTATGGCATTGAATGGGGTGCAGTAAAAGATTACAGCATGTAAAACCAAAGTAAAGACAGGAGAGAAGCTGATGACTTGGATTTGAAAAATATATACTTATCACTGACAGAGATTACACCACCTTTATTGTTACTGCAGCTTCATTAACTTCATTGTGGTTACATCAGAGACTCAGCTATTGCGACACAAAGAACCCACATTTCTTGCTTTTGAAATATTTGGGGCTTTTTAAAGTTGTCATTATTTTTTAGCCTACTGTGAATGTCATTTTTGAAGGATGAATCCTTATGGAAATCTACAAGTGATCCATGTACAAAACACTGCTTCAGCATGAATCATCCCTATACTGACAACTCACAATGCTGTCAAGATTTTAGAGGTTGCTTTCTCACCTTTAGTAGTATGTTTAAGTAACTAAGTAAGTGAAGCGACTCATCTTTTTATAACTTCATAAAAAACTCCCTGTGTCTTTCTAACTTCCTGCAATTTGTAAAAGAAAATACTGATATCGAGATTATCAAAATTCATTACCACATTCCAGGTGCATCTGAATAGGAGCAAAGTAGATGAACCACAAGAGCAAAGCTATTTCAGTCTTCTGTTTAAGCTGACAGTGAAAAGGAAGCTTGAAGTCAATGGAAACACAAGATTCTTCAAAAGCTTCCCTATAGGAAGTAAAAATACACAACAACCCTATAACTTCAGAAACAGAATTTGATAATTTAATGAAAAGGTATATGATACATAATTGCAAGACCAATTTCCCATAGTGTGGAACACCTTATATAAGCCACAAGTAGTATTTATTTAAAGCCACTGGAACAGAAAACAACTATAATCAATTATTGTGTAAGAACTAATAAGTACAATGAAACCAGAATTCTCTACACCTTTTTTCTTTTTCATCTTCAAGGAATGCATGCTGATTACATAGCCACATTGTTTTCTAAAAATATTGCAGTGAAAATTGTAGGATATGCATGACATATACGATGGATATGCATCCACATGTGCAGTGGATCTTTTGCAAGTTGTAATTTTGTTCTTTGCAGTTCTGTTTGCAGAGAAAAATCTCCATAAATAAATATTTCCTAGAATAAAATTACATTACAAAAATATTTAGCTCATTTGAATTCAGAATCACATCCTAGCACTTCAGGCCTGCAGATGTTTAGTTTTGAAAAGAAGCCATTTACCCATATAGTGTAATCAGTTTACATGTGTTGTTATAGTTCAGTCATTGTTTGAGTTGATGTCTGACATAAACGACTTTCCCCCCTCTGCAACATCTTTTTTTTTTTTTTTAATATTTATATGATAATACCATCATGACAAGATCATTCACTGCTCATGCAAACCTTTCCTTTCATGGTGCTTTGAGAAGCATTTGCATCACTTGCATTTTCCTCTTTTTATGTGAAGATTGAATATCCAGCTGTTACCTAATTAAGTCTGCCACAGGCAAAAATCTGGCTTTATGTACCTGCAGAGAGAATTTCATGGTGTTTTAATGACTAGCTATAGATTGAGCAAAGTGACTCAAGAGGCAATGCAAGCAAAAGCTTAGCTCAAATGAGTGCCAGAGCTGTCAATTTCCAATTAAGAGACTTGTTTGTCTCTCATGACAGTGAACCATCACAAATTACTTGCTTTAGCTCTGCTGGTTAATCTTTTGCCACCTGACAGATGGAAGTAAATCAGTTGACTTATGTTAATCACTTCCAGGAAGTGAGAATATTTAAAGCTTGGCACAATTTTGCATCTGTGAGGACAGCATTAGGAGATATCACAACAGCAACCCATTATTTATAGATAAGGTGTCATTTCAAGTGTATATCTGTGGGGGGCTGGTGGTGGAATGACTGGCAGAGAATATGGGGAAAATGAAAGACATCATTTAACTTTTTCTCAAAAGCTCTCCCACTTGAGGGGAAAGCTTCTGATTGTTCCTTTTTTGCATATTTTTGTTTTTACAAAGCTGAACACAATTTTCAGCAAGATCAAGTTGTTATCATGTATATATGTAGAAGATACGAGAACAGGTCTGCTGAAGTTTTACCTAGCAACAGTATCTGTGGGTAATAATTAAATAAACCTTTACTAAAAATAATAAAATAAGTATGGCATTACCAAAAAACCCCCTGGGATTAATTCACTGCAGAAAAAGGGAGAATAATTTTCTCTATTATAAAAAAGGCTGAATAATATTTGATATATATATAATATATATAATAGATATCATATAGATGAGACGAATATATAATATTCTCATCTATTAAGGACTTTGACTTGTAGCTCTAAAAATCCAAGCTGATGACATGAGCCTTGAACTAATGCCTGAAAACACCTGACAATGTGAGAGCAAAGTGCATTTCAAAGCAATTTTAATATGATTCCCAGTTTGCTTCTGGCAATTTTCCTATTTTAATAAAACTGTATAATAATTTGGAGAACAGCTTGGATTTCCACAGTACCTCATCATTCTCCTAGTGACTGCCCTTTCCACAGAATTAATACTACCAAAATTGCAGAGAATTATTTGATGGATATGGGCTTTCAAACACTTTTAGTTAGCTCAAAATCATATATGACATCATGTAATTTAGGATAAAAGGTAATAAGAACATTATTTAAATTCATTCACATGCAAAATTCAAACTTCCACAGTTCAGGGCAGGACTTGATTTGGTAAGGAAAAATGCTTCAGGTGAGAAAATAACATTTTCTGGGAAATGCCATCACGGGGTGCTTAAGAGGTACATTTTTAAATATATAAATAGAAAAATAGCTCTTTAGCTATAAACCACAATTTGCTGCTTAGAATGCAGTCAAGTAACCAGGTGTCATTTTACCATTGATCATTAGCTTGACCACCTAGAGCTCATGAAGGATGATGCAGACTGAAAGGCCACCATTCCCTTGTATCATCAGCACCTTCCAACTTAGACAAACATTTACTCACTCCAGCTCCTCTCTGACATAAGAAATTGAGCTCCACTTTGCTGAGAGTGCAGGACAGAGGCCCTTGGGCTGGATTAAGATTACACTGATATTAACAAATTCCAAACTGCTCCTGAACTTTTCTAATTTATTTTAAATAATTTATCTTTCTTACCTGGCTCCCTTTGGAGAAGGTTCTTTTCTGTTCTGTGTGGCTCTCAATGTTTTTCCATGGACTTCAGAAACCCTTGTGCATATAGGGAGTATTATCGGGAGTGTAATTAAAAAGATAGCATTATTGCATTCTGAATTGCATATGAAATTATACTACGAACTGTTACACTCCCCTCCCCTTCCCCATATTTTTTTTCTGACAAAATATACAACCACCTTCAAAGAGAGTGCATTTTACTCTGGCTCAGAAGTCTAACTTTCTTGTTTTCCTTCTATCTACTTTCAGACTCACACCAGGTTAATTTTCATTCATGTTTGCAACAGGCAGCACAAACTCCACTTGAATGGATGGAGGGGAGTCTGCAGTGCTGTTTAAACAAAATAACGGGCCACAGAAAAACATGGTGCTAAATACCACTTCCCAGGTAATTAACTCTGTCTTGAGTGCTCCCCATCAACCTTCTTTCATATTCTGTTGATATTTTCCTTGCATGCAAAATGTTGTATCTTTAAAACATAATAAACCAAATTTTGTTTTACATTGCTGTTTACTCACAGAAACACACATATTTATAAAAGGCTGTTCTTTGGCTTTCTGCCTACACAGCTGATTTTTTTTCCTGGCATATAGCATATGCAAACTGTAAAAAATCTCACTTTCAGAAATTCAGTTAAATGTGAATAGTGAAATCACAAAATAAACTTATTTATGACCTCACTGGCTTTCAAATTGCAAAAATATCTTACTGCTCTATCCAAGCACATACAGCTCATTGTATTCAATAAGCTCATATTAAAAATATGCAGAATACTACATTTTGAATATGCTAGAGTTGTTCCCCTGAAGTTAAACACAAAACTCCTCAAGTTGTAATAGTTCTTCATAACTTCCTTCTCTAAAATTGAAAGTATTTAATGGTTAAAAGGTGATATCTTTTTTGGGTTTTTTTGCCTTCCATGTACCAAAAATCCTGTCTGCTTCACTATTTTCCAAAGAAGTTATGTTGAACTATTACAAACATCCATATCGTGTCCTTAAATTCCAGCTCCAGTAATACAGAGAGCTTAGAAGGAAAGATAACACCAAGATCCACCAATGCTGAGCTTTCAGGTGGGGTCACCAGATGGTATTCTGCTGCATATTCAACTTAGAAATCTGCCTTTAAAAATTTTGTAAGTACAAATCCCAGTGGAATATCTGATTATTATGATTTGTGAGTTATTGGGAGAAAAAAAAATTACTAAACTGAAAATATGGAAATCTGCCAGACTGAAAGCTGGAAAATGACTGAAATGAAATAAATAAGTAAATAAAATGAAAATGCAAACTACACCTAATTAACATGAAAAATGCCATAATAAAACATAATAAAAGGGTTTCTCTATTAGAGTAAAAAACCTTGTGTATTATATTTTTTATTAATACATCTGCTTGAATGTGTGATAGCTGTATATGCTAATTTTTATAAATAAAAAATGTTGAGTTTTAACTCATTTCTTTTGATATACATATAGCATACTATAGCACTAGGCCATTAGAATGTTCATGTCATAGCAAGATGTAGAGGGGGCAAATATATTCTTTAAAAAATAGTGGAAAAAACATGATAATAGAGAAACTGTGATATCATTTCAGCTTTATTTTCTCAAAGAAAATTTCTTGACTTGACAAAAGTGAATTAAGTATCTTAGAATATAAAATTCACCTATAAGTATTTCTTGGTGAGCAGAAGCGAAAAGTTTCAATATTCACAAGCCTACTAATATATATAATTCAAAAGGGATTGAAGTTCAGAAAACATTTAAAAATTATTATTGATAACACAAATACAATATTTTATCTTATAAAAAAGAAGTATAGAGACCCACGTCGTAGAAGTAGAATACATAAAAATACATATATAAAAAAGATACATTTACTAAAACATAAAATACAGAAATTACTTGGAAAACAAAGTTAAAATAATAAATATAGGTTTTCCATTATCTACATTGAGTAAGATTGTTTTTATTCTTAGAAAAGAAACTTTGAAATAAAGCAACAAATATTTCATGAAACCAGCAAAATTTGTATTTCCATATTAGATAGGAAATGTAAAGAACACAATAGTAACCACATGAATATATAGCTGACTCATAGAGTAAGTTTTGGGGGAAAACATTAATTATTTTAAAAATGTAATTTAAAATATTTGTTAAATTGTCACCTTCAAAATCAAGAAAGTTTAAATATATCTGAGATACTTGGCCGTAGTTTAAGGTAAAGAACAATCTGATTCTCATAGCACTTGATAAGTGGAAATTCACAGAATCTGTCTACCTGTATTTGAAATGAATGGTTTTTCAGCAGATGCATGATTTTAGGCCAGCCTTGCAGTGATGAAGGTGAATATATAATGAGCAAGTTTTTAAGTCAGCTCTTTTTCAACATAGCTGCTTCAGATTTCATAAGAAAGGAGTTTAATTTATGTTATATTTTTGATTTTGACTTTGATGTGAAGAAAAGTACAAAACTGAGTAAAGTACCAGAGATCAGTACGGGGATCTATTTTCATAATTTAATAATTTTATTAAGAGCAGTATAGAATATGAGGTCAACCTACTTTTGTTGGTTTTTTTTTTTCCACAGCCAGATTTGAACAAAAACAAACAGGAAGACAGCATACCTAACCTATGCATATATTTTTCTATTTTAGAGTAGCAAGAAGCCTGACTTTAATGAAATTGTTTAAATATTAAATAAAGAGAAGATGTATACCAGGATACAGCTAGTAAACACAGCCTTTATAATTATTCCTAGATAGCAACATATGAAAACAAGATTAAAACATGCCTATGGTATATGAAACTAAGTAAGAATTGCTGTATTATTATGTCTGAATACACACTCAATTAACAATTAACTGGGAAAATGTAGAGAGGAATTATTCTTCTGTATATTCAAAATCAGGTATGGCTTCATTAAAAATAAATTTTAATCACAAATAAACAAGCATGAAAAATAGAGGAGACTGACTTCTCTTTATAATAGGTTATGGACAGGTGTAAGATATGATGTTTTTTTCAGAAATACATTCAGATATGTACAATTGTTTCAAAGCAATAAGAGGGAACCAAGACAATAAAGTTAATTTAATCTCTGTCCTTCATTCCCAACACCCATACCAATGCCATTTTTAAAGGAACACTTCTATGATTATTCCAAGAATACTCTAAGAATTACAAGGTTTGAGTCTCTAGAATCTCCTTCAGCAATCTATTTTAATACTTTGATCTTTAATAATATATTATTTCTGCATGTTTCATCCAAAGATTCCTAAGTAAAATTTAGTCTCAGTACCTCTTGTCCTATTTGTCTTAGTCACCACAAAAACTTCACCAACTGCTTGCATTAAAACTTACATTGCATATAAGTGCAATATTTGTACTTATTTGAAAAACAGTTAGACAATGGGAGAAAAGAAGGAAGGGAGATGGATTGGCTCTTCCTTAGGATAAATAATAGCAATTTTTTCAAAGCAGTCCACATTTATGTTTGTATTAGTAAAATAAATACTTACACGGACCACTTCCAGGCTAAGTGGTGAAACTCTGGAAACAGAGTTTCCAGGTGAAACTCTGTTTCTTTCACAGGTATATTGTTAGTATAGCTTTCTGAGTTTGGCCAATACAAATTTTGCATTTTCCAAAATAATTGTGAAGGACACAGAAGGAACAATGCTGGCAGGAGTTCTAGATCCAGTCATTCCTTTCTATGTGGTACAATGGTGTGATTCAAGCCATTCTCTGCCAGTTGTTTTTCCTGACAGAGACCCTCTCATATTTGCTTTACTTGAACACACTCAGCCTGATCACTGCTGAGTCACTGCTTTTTTCAAGGCTTACTGCTTTGAGCTATGCAATTATCCAGGCTTTCATGTTATTAGAAGAAATGCTTCAGAAGATTATGATCTTTTGAACTTTGGAATGAGAGCTTTCTTGGGGGATTTGGAAAATGTAATCTGAAACTTGCAAAACACAGCAAAATTAAGAAAGGCATTCTCTTAGTACAGATTCTAATGAATAGAGCATAATTCTGGAGAGATTGGACATCATTTACAAAACTGTGGTTTCTATCTCCAGTTTTTTACACTTTTACATTTAAAATTAAAACTTTCTAGTCAAGCAAATGAAAAAACAGTTGCTTTATACTTTATCATTCAATTTTTTTCTTAAATAATATTTACTCCACTATGTATTTTTGTTCATTTTTTTGCAATAATTCCGTATACAAGTTTATCTTCCCCTTTAATTATTATGGCTTTGTTCAGCACATCCCTCTAAACTCTTCCTACACTAATGTCTTAAACTTTAGTCTCCTTGTAAATTACTGCAGAAACCAAGAAAGCAATAAAGAAAGAACATTAGAAGTTTCAATCAGGAAAAAGAATATGACTTAATATATATAATAAAGTCAAATATTTAAAGGAACCAAGATGTAATTAAAAATATCTATCTTGAAACATTTTCCAATTCCATAAGTATATTTCTTTTATGTTTTTGCATATTAGAGTTTGAAATTTACACTGACGAGAAGCTTTCAATTTGATGTGTAAAATAAACTTTTGAGTATTATGTAAGATTCACTTAAAAATAAGAAAATGTTTTATAATTAGGATAAATACGTAAGCAAAGTGATCATTGACATTAAGATTTCTCCATAAGTTGTGAGTGTTTCCTTTTGCAGGAGCACAACATATTTCTTGATGCCAACTTAATTTAATTGGATGCTCTTTGATACTGCAGAGCAACTGAAGTGTTCTTAAAGTGGAAAGCTATATCATAAAAGTACAACTAATATGTTTGAGAAGTTGATTCTAGAAAATATACTTTTATTAAGGGGAGAGAAAGTAAAAAAAACAAACTTTCAGTGTCACTGCACCAGGTTAACAAAATGATAGGAAGTGTAGGTAGGCAGAGGTAATTCAGAATACAAGTAAGCAACCCACAGCAAAACAATCACATCTTTATAAGTTTTCAGAAGTATTTCTAATGAAAAACAGTACCATTCAGAAGAGAAAATGCCCAATATCTATAAAACACTAAAAGAACTTTATTCTGGATTAATATTTGAAGATATCACTGTTATATGGAATTGTGGATACAACTATAATTCAGTTCCCAGTGAAATGGAAATGGTGGTAACCTATACAGAAAGAAAAAGTGATAAGCATTAGGAAAACACAGCTTTGGGGCATAGTGCTTCTGTCACTAACAAAGGAAAATGTTCAGGTGTGGTTATGCCTCATTTAGTCAAGGCAGTTAAATTTCATACAATAAGGAGGTATGGTGGACAAAATACAAACCCTGTAGACTTGTAATTAAAGCTACCACTCAGAATACTCCAAATCTGGATATGCATATTGCATAAATGAATAATCAAATATTCAGATTTGTCAGCCATTTGAAAAGAGTTCCGGAGAGTCCATTTCATGATCTTGTGGTGTTGCTGCTGCAGAAGGAAGAAAGTGCAGTCTCAGTTAGTCTCTGCACAGACTGAAGGTCTCCAGTGCAAGTAAAAACCCAGTTCTGGAAGTTTTTTCACCTGCCAGTAAAATGCAGGTGGAATGGCTGGAATAAGGATGAGGACGAAACTGCATCTTCTAGTCAAACTAGATTCAATAACAAGCACTTACGTCCTCACATTGTCTTCTCAAAATCTGAATTGAAATCTTGAAAGTTACAACTCAGTTTTGAATTTCTGAATTCTGCCCCCCTAGAATCAATAACCATCATAGATCTCTGAGCATGTTTTTCACTCTAGTTTGATAAAAAGTACTAATCTGACATGAAAGGAAACTGTATATTTGAGGGGGTAAAGGGGGTTATGTTTTTGATATTTTTGTTCAGAGAAGCATTATTATCTCCTTGGAAGCTTATGTTCCCTTAGGTGACCAGGGTTCAGCTTTACAAAATATCCTCAGAGTGAACAGCACAGTGTGTTAGGGATCCTGACTGCTTTTAAGCTCCAACAACCAGAGATCATTATAACAAACATTGTCAAGAAAGCACTCTTATTCTTGAAGGCATAATCCATGGCAGAACTGGATAACCCAACAAATTGCAGAGTTAAGGAGAAGTTCTCTAAAAATAATTTGTATAGAACACTTGACAGCCTTATTGAGGAAGAGGCTTGGTGTGACCTCAGAAAGAAAACATTACGTATGTAGAAGAGAAACTGTCCCCTTGACTGTGAATAAAGTCACACCAAAAAAAGAGCATCCAATAGGCAAAACTTAAATTCCTTATCCTTTATGCACAGGAGAAAATAAGAGTAGAATGTAAGAAGCGTTATTGCACAATACAAGAACAGTCTTACATTTAACCATGGCCAGGAGACCTAGGAACAGGAAATTTCTTTCTGTTTCTTTTCTGTTTGAAAGCCTATATGTAAAAAAAAAGAAAAAAAAAAGAAAAAAAAAGGCATTAAAAAATAAGTGAAAGTTGTGGAACTAAGCCAATGCTCAATGAATTTAATCAAGTTTAACTCTTCCAACAGAACTGCATCAGCTGGACTTTAAAGTAGTTAAAGTATATAGTCTTCAATTAAACAATTGAATTTAATTGTTCAATTGTTAATAGTGCAAGCCTATACTGACAGCAACTGCCCATAAAATTAATTGGAAGAGGGAACTGTTGTCTTTGGACTTAAAAAAAAAAGTGGGGGGTTGGGAGGGAGGATAGATATAACAAAATGAGCAAAAAAAAAAAGGGGAACGTATTTAGTTAGGAGTTTCATAAATTACAGGCTTCAGGAAACTCATATTTTATATTCTGTCAGTAGGCTGTGTCAAGCACATAATCAGAGAGCTTCTTCCTTTTCCTTTTATAGTCTTCTCTTGGATATATGCTGTAATTCTCAAGTGCCTCTCTACAGCTATTCTCTGAAGCAAACAATATATTTATATTTTTATTCCTATAAAATAATGTTGTGAATTTGTGGAGCAAACTTGCTTCTATCTGCTTCTATCTTCTATCTTCTCTCTAAAAATATATAACAATATATATTTTGGATTTTCTCAATTTTCTTTTAATTTTTTAACAATTTCCCTATTTCAGTTATATCAAGAAGCGTCCTTGAACTCACTGAAATTTAGGAAGGAATGCTAGAGAGAATCAATAACCTTATTTCATAATTTCCCCAGGTTAAAAGCTAAGCATGGGCATGTAATTTATATCTTTATTTCAGTCTTCATTATATGAAATATAATATTAACAATATTAATAAATATGGATAATATGAAATTATATGAGCAGTATTTCTGAAAACTGAAGAAGGGATATTGACTAGAAGTAGAAAAATTTTTCTGCATGATAGTCTACAAAGAAACACTTTGTAATGTATTCCTCTTTCAATTTAACAACCAGTAACAACATGTCAAAGGAAGACAGACCAAAAAAAAAGGATTTCTAAGAGGTGTGAAAGTTTTATCAAACTTCAACCAGTCTTTTGATTAATTTTAGCATGTATGGATAAGTATTTTTCAAGCACAATATTAAAAATAATAACTCCCCAGAACAGTCCATTCTACTTCCCCTTCACACCAATCCACTTTTTCTAGGCCTTTCAAACAAATATTCTCTGCTTTTTATGTAACACCCTTATGCACTTTACAGCAGGAGTTTGTGAGCAGTGAAGACTGGTTATTGTTTCTATTTTAACAAGTGAAATATCTGTGTGCTAGATGAAATAAAGGGAACAAAATGTGTCATAGGACTTCTTTTGCATTTCCTGGTAGCCCAGCCATCATATGAGTAGAAAAATATAAAAGTTATCAAAAAAAAAAAGGTTCCAAACTTTCCAAAGATGACTTAATCTTTAATTTTCTGTTACTGCATGTATCTTCATTCTGCTAACAAACATTCCTGTGTTAGGGGGATATAATATGACCTATGGGCCATATGCTAAGGCCTATATTTCTGTATGGTCTCACCTTGGACAGCAAGATCCTGGAGCAGATCCTTCTGGGAACTACTTAGATATATGGAAAATAAGGAGGTGATTTGTGACAGCCAACATGGCTTCACCAAAGGCAAATCATGCCTGATGTATCTAGAGGGCTTCTACAACAGGCTTACAACACTGGTGAATAAAAGAGCAGCTGGTGTCCTCTATGCTGACTAGTGCAAACCATTTGACACCACCCCAAATGACATCCTTGTCTCTACACTGAAGAGAGAAGGTATTAATGGGTGGACTGCTTAGTGAATAAGACATTGGATGCTTGCACTGGGGAACTGAGATGAACAGCTCATGTCCAAGTGGAGGCCAGTGACGAGTGGCATTCCTCGGAGGTCAGTTGTGCAGACCTCTGCTGTTCAACATCCTGTTGGTGAAATGGACAGTGGGATCCAGGGCACCCTCATCAACACCAAGCTCCTTGGGGCCATCAACATGCTGCAGGGAAGGGATGCCATGCAGAGGGACCTGGGCAGGTCAGAAAGGTGGGCCCATGCAAAACTCATGAGGTTCAATAACACCAAGCACAAGGTCCTGCACTTATTTTGGGGCGATACTGAGCATAAATACAGGTAAGGGGATGAAAGGATTGAGAAGAGCCTTTAGGACAGTGTCTTGGATGGAGGATGAGAAGCTTGACACGACCCAGTAATGTACATTTGCAGCCCAGAAAGCCAACTGCACCCTGGGCTGCATCCAAAGCAGGTGACCAGCAGGGCAAGGGAGGGGATTCTGCACCCCTGCTCTGGTGAGACCCTACCTGAAGTACTGCATCCAGATCTGGGACCTCCAATACAAGAAATACATGGGCCTGTTGGAGCAGGTCCAGAGGAGGGCTACAAAGATGATCAGTGGGCTGAAGCACCTATTCTATGAAGACAGGCTGAGAGAGTCAACACTGCTCAGAGGGAGAAGAGAAGAGAAGACTTTGGGGAGGCCTTATGGCTTCCTTCCAGTACCTGAAGGGGACATTCAGGAAGGCAGAACAGAACCTTTTTCCAAGGCCATGCATTGATAGGACAAGAGAAATGGCTTTAAATTCAAAGGGGATAAGTCCAGAATAGACATTAGATGTTCTGTATTGTGAGGGTCTTGGGCTGTTGTCCAGGGAAGCTGTGGATGCCCCATTCCTGGGAATGTTCAAGGCCAGCTTGGAAGGGGCTTTGAGCAATCTGGTTTAGTGAAAGATGTCCCTGCCCATGGCACGGACTGGGACTTGATGGTCTTCAAAGAACCCTTCTGAATCCCAAACTATTCTATGATTCTAGAGCAAAATAATAAGTAGCAGCATTAGACACTATTAATAGCTGAATAAACCTACAATCATCTACACATGCTAATTCTCTGCTCTTTCTTGAAATTAAAACTACTAATTTTCCTGTTGAATTGTTTTGCTTGGAAATTCTCTTTGAAGTGCCACTCTTTTTTAATGCCAACAAATTATTTGTTTTTCAAAGGAACAAGTATTTAACTGTTAAAGCTGGTTTGCCACAGTAAAAGAAAACAGCTTTGATATATTTGGTCTCACAATTGATAAATAATCCATCTAAACTCAGAACTCTTGAAAATTGAAGCAATCCTTCCTTTGGTGCATTTAATTGTAAAATTTTCTCACACACCCGAACTTGTGTGCAATTAATGGAAAACTTTGTTGTGCAAAACATACCAAAAACAAGACAGAGGGACAGGGAATAGAATTATGGTCACACAGAAAAATGTATTTTGTAATAATTTTAAAAATATTTTGAGAGGAAGTGCCAAAATATTCCAAAGAAACTTAAATTTTTCACTATAGCTGACAAAGTTATATTTGTTTTCTTCTGATTTCCTCACAATATTGATGACTGTGGAGCCTCTTTTTGTGACACATTGTGTACGCCATGTAATTTCATGTTTCAGAATTACAGCTCTTTTTATTTTAGGCGTGATTTTTTGACTTAACTACCTACTTGGATGATCCCAACTGTAAGCAGCCCAATTTAGTAAATCAGATGTAAAAAGAAACTAAACAGATTATGCTTCAAGCTGCTTCCGCGACATTTTAGCATTGTGTTACACGCCTACTACAGAAATGGTGTTAAGAACATGCAGGAATATTGAAAAAATAACTATTTTCTCTCATTTCAAATGTTTCTGGGAACTACGTTGGGCTCCATAATCATCCTGGTTAGGACACTTCCCTGAGTCTCAATAGAGAAATTTGCCTAAACAAACTACATATTGGCTACTCTCAACTTTTTCTATGCAAAACATATAACTTCTCCCGGTTTGATTTTTTTTCTACCCCCTCTTTAACAAAGGCAGTTGATGGTTTTGAGACAAGGCAGTAGAAAAAGATGTTTCTAGATTAAATATATATATATTGCTACATTGCCCAAAACTGGAGCATATTTGCGCTATTTCCAATCACAGGCTGATTCCAGTTTCAGATGAGTGCTACCTAGTTAAGTGTCCAGCTGTGACCTCAGGGCTTCTATGCTGGCTGTTGACAGGAGCCAAACCTTCATTAAAAACAAAGTGATTGCAGCAACTGAAGAGTGGTTGCTCTGGTGAAACGAACAGTTCCTGAGTTGCAGAGCTGAAATCTTGTGCCCACCTCCTGTGAGGCCACCTGGCAGTTCTGCCAGAAGCCTGGGTGTCCTTTCAGTCTGTAAGTCAACTCGCCCAATACTGCAGCTGCTCAAATGTAGGGCTGCTACATCAGCTCCGGAGCTGGCAGCTGGAAGCACTGGATCCAGGCAATGCAGAAAGCATGCAGGGGCATTTCCCCAGAAAGCTTCCAGCAGTCGAGAAAGCTTTGTGGGACCTCGAGGACAAAAAAGTTCTGAGTTGGTATCTCCTGAGCCAATACTGATCCCAACATGATACAGGAACCATAAACTGATTTCACCAATGATTTCTGTATTAAGATGAGAAATGTATTTCAGTTAGGGTATTCTGAGAGAGATGCTAACAATGGAAATAAAGCTTCCAAATTAAAGAAAGCTCTTTACACACTTCCTTGAATTTTCACAGCAGTGTTGTGCTTCCTGTCAAATTGTTACATGCACATGAGTTTGGTTTTTTTTTTAAATCACACTGTGTCTCTTTTAAATGCAGCAATAATACTGCTTTCTGCCCGTTGCCATTTCAAGCATTGAGTCAACACAGTGTTTGGAGCAAGATTTTACCTTAAGAAGAGCACCAAAAGACATCTGTATTCCCAAATGTTAGCACTAGGCAAGGTGCAGTATCATTCTAAACAAATAATTAAGCTAAATGTATACTTCAACATATAGTGTAGGTTTTCTGTTAACATGCTGGCCTGCTTAATTCAAGATGAGCTATAACATGATCATTAAGAATATTTTTTGAGGAACAAAGTTACCCACTTTCATTGGGTGAAAAGTTATTTAGTAATGGGCTGGTTTACAATACCAACTTCCAGTCTTTTAGAATGATTATTTTCCTAAACACAGAGACAAATAGGAAAAATAAGCTATAAATGTGAGGCAGAAAGAGGCTTGTATCAGATTGTTGCATATTCATTTCTTACCTTTAGCTGAGGAACTGTTAGATTTGAACTCAAAATTTATAAAACCTGGACATAGATTTTTGTATAGGAGGACAGCTGAGGAAAAGCATCTTAAGGAGGAGATTTCTCTTTCTCAAGAAAAGAGGAATCAATCTAGTTTTTATAGAACAAAATGTCCCTGGAATAAAAGTATGTAGCTTAATAAAATATTTCAAATATAATGTGTTTCTGGTTAAAAGCTGGTTAAAATAACAGAACAATAAAACCAAACATAACTATTTAAAACACCAAAACAAGTGAAATCTACATATAAAAAAGCAGTAAAGCTTTCATAGATTTGAACTATTTATTTTTATTACTAATATAGAATGATATAGTTCTTTATTAATTATTACTAATTCTTCATTCTTTATTACTAATATAGAATGATATAGCCTGCATAAATTCATTTGGTGGGACTACCATTGTGACCAGTCCTGAACTGTTTGTGACTGAGCATGTAACAAGCTGATGTGACTGTATGCATTATTGATTGCTAATTGCATAAGGTTTTGCCATCACAGAGCCTCTCTGATTCAGCACCAGTAGATTAAGGAATGGCCACTATTTCTCAAAGCTATTTCTCCACAAGGTCACAATAGCATCCTACTAAGGCACATTGTCACCAAACACCTTTCTCACAGCTGTGCTTTAGACTTGACTAACTTAGTCTGAATTAGAGGCATTTGCCTGGGAGAGGTTCCCATATCAGTAAGCAGAGCTTTACATGTTCTACATTTTGCCTGCAACACGAAAAGAGATCTGCACAAATTCATGTAGTAGGTCTGCCTGAGGACTATGGTGAGAATCACAGCATCCTAACTCCAACTGTGGAGCTTTAACTATCTTGCTCTATGTGAGGGATACCTCTCAGCTCTGACAGGTTTTACATCAAGCCCTAAGGATTGTAGAATGTGGCTGATGACTGTAATTAGTGTTTATTGTTTGTTGTGTACCAACAGCATGCTTGGAGCAAAAAACAAAATTAAGACAATGACTGCTGTAGAGAGAGGAGAGGCAAAAACCTAAACATAGCAGATAAAGAAATGAGAACAATTACAGATCTATCACGCTGACTTAGAATCCATGCAGTTACAAAAATAATAAAGTTAAATAATAAAATTGCCTGCAGGCTATCTAAAAGGGATTTAATTATTTTTGAATTAGCCATCTTGGATGAAAAATCATTTCCAGAACCAGGAGAATTAAACATTCTTTTGACCCTGACATGAACTACATATTAAAGATTTCTTTTTTTTTTCTTTAATATGTAGCTTTTATGCAGCAGAGCTGTGTATCCCTGCTTTGTTTATTAAATGTATAACATTGGATCAGTCACTAATTATATTATATAAAACACATTTGTAAATAAAATATGAAGTTGTGATGTATTTAATGATAAATACAATAAACTGCAACCAACCATTAATTGTGAGCTCTGCTACTTGGTGCTTATGTATATGAATGAGTGTGTGTGTAGGAAGCCACTGCAAGACTGACTAAAACTTGGACTAATTAATTCTATTCAGCGCCACACAGCAACTGTGTCCTAGGTCTGTCTGTTTTTAAAGGTGGACTGACCTCTATAAATGCACACTGTGGTAAATATACATATTGCTTCCTGTAAGGTCCTGAAGGCAGCTGTTGCTTGCTTCATATCTTCCAGATTCAGGCTGCGTTTTTCCTTCCTGTAGCTACAACATCCTACCTAGAATCCTAATTTCTTGTTCAAGAGTAGAAGAGTTTCCACATCTCTTCTTTCTTGTGTAGCAAAGACATAATCAGCCTCCCATTGCTGCTCACCTCTGTGCTGATTTCACCCAAAATTCTGGATTCACTGACCATTCCAGAACTGAGGACAGTCATTGGCCAGGAAAGGAGGAATTTCAAGGATGTTTTTAAGAACATTTAGTGTAGGAATTTACACTAAGGAATTTAGTGTACTTCTAAATGAACAGGAATGCTGTTTGAGCCTTAGATCCCTAGAGTGATGAAGACCTTTAAAAGTTTTGTATTACAGGAAAAATATCTCTAAAAAGATATTCAGTAGAAATAGACTGTTAATCCATAAAACAATCCATTTGTCTGTAATGACACAGGAATGCAATTTTAAGACATATATACAATATTTTGTAAATATACAGAGATTCTTAGGTTAAATTACCTAAACACCTGCTTAACTATTAATAAATGAATTGCTTAATTGTTTACTTTAAAAAGTAATGTTTTGAGATGGGACAGAGCAAGAAAATACTAGCAGAATGGTTTCTTCTGATAGTTCTGATATTTTAGTAATGAAAATTTCTCTGCAAAACATGGATGTCCAATGGTCAAGAATTACAAATTGGCAAGAATATACATCTTCACAGAAAATTAGTTCTTTCAGAGCTGGGCCAAGAGTACAGTAGCAGTAGCCTTTCATGATGGCTTCTGGACAGAACATGGAAGATATGGAGATACAAAACAAAAAAGTTATATAACATTTTCCAGCTTTTTAAAATTTAATTTAAAAATCCCCAATCCTTTGTTATTAAAGGTGTAAAGTAAGTTCAGTTCTGATGTTATTAAATATGATTAATATATCTATGTTAAAACCACTGATTCAAGCCAACTTTATTTCAAGAACACTGAAATATTTTTAAATACTGGATAGAGGAAGTCTTTGAGCTGCCTTTCTATCTCATTCACGACAATTATATTACAATGCGACAACATAGTTACATTTAATTATAGTGTATAGCTTCACACAAGAGGAACCCAAAAAAAATTTAAAGACACATGTCCTCTCTGCCTGCAGTAAATACACTACTGCTAGACAGCTAAATTGCCTGTCAAATATTCTCATGAAGCTTTGATAGGCACTTCTATTTTATGATAATCTTTATTTTTTTTCATTTTACTTGCATTAGAAATAACTTAGCAGAACATGAAACTGCTTTAATGGTCCCTGTCTTCTACCTCATGAAATAGTCTGGCATAAAACTTAAGAGCTCATACTTCCTGCAAGAATTCTGCAAAAAAGTTCTATTTGCGCCTTAATTTGGAAAAATGACCTAAATATATATATATATATAAAATTATCTTTAAAAATATGCATTTTAAGGCAGGCAGCTTTAGAAATGTCTAAAAACTGTTAAGACTTAAATTTCCTTTCTGCATTACTTAAGTGAAAAGTTAAATCAACAACAACATAGTTAAATCAATCAACAACATAGAAAATTATAACGAGTTCATAAAGTCCAAATCTGCTACGTCTACATATAAGATTCTAAACATTTTTCCAGTGACCAGCAGCATCTTCAGCATTAACCTAATCCAGACAAAGAGGAAAAATCAGCATTTTATGAATAGCCAAAAGCAGACAGTGTAGGGGTCTCTTCCTTTTGGCTCTCTCTCCTTTAGCCAGGTGACAGCTCCAACTGGGAAAACGAGAAACTTGGAAAGGGAACCATCAATGTAAATCAGAAAGTATTTTCTAAAACTTGTAGTTTTGTCAAACAATCTACACAGACATCTTACCTTCCACTACCTGAAACACTTAAAGATTTGCATTTGAAAGACTATTACCATCAAGGGGAGATGGGTGAAATTAATGCATCCTTCAAAACATTAAGCTATTTTTCTATTTGTAGTTGATTCAAGATTAGTTATTGTCAAAAAAAAAAAAATCAATCTAGCTAATGAGATATTCTTTTTAAATTATTATAATTGCCTAAGAAAGGAATGTGCTGTTCATATGTAAATGATTTTTCCAGCTAATGAGTAAAACCAGTCAATCAAACAAATCTGCAAAGGCAAAAATTGTTAATAAAATACTTTTTTTGGCTGTCCTTTGTTCCTTAATTGCAGGGGGTAAAAAAGCATGGCTATTAATGTATTACTGCCAAAAAGTTTCTATTTTATGAACAATTAATATTAAAAAATTAACATGTAAATAAATTTATCCAGAAGAACACAAATGAAAAAAGATTTTAAATACTGCTTGAAAACAATCTATAAGATTTTGTGGGGAATGACATTTCATCATTGTATCTTAACATACTTAAACAGCACAGAATGATATTTACACTGAAAAATATACTAATGTTTCCTCCATCATCTCAATGACAAGTAGATATGGAAAATATTGCTTGAAAAATATGTTAGGGGTGGTGATCTTTCTACTGAACTTGCAATTGAGCAATAATATAAAAGTGTTACAATGCAGCCCAATTCTCACTCGATGTGTGATTATAATGCCTCTGATAATAAGGTTTAACATCATTTTGCTAAAGTATTTCAAGAGATCAGCAGCCATTTGCATACCAGAACAATTTGTTCAGAGCTTTAGCAAATGAATACATTCTTTAGGAAATGTAGCAGCAGCTTTTGCATTTTTGTCCATCTCTCTGCAGAATGGCTTTTGCTTTGTTTCTGGAATCAGTGAGAGGTACAACAGGAGGATGCTCCCTGGGCTGCAGTTAAACACAATCCATATCCTTTACAAATCATGCTGAAGTACTGCCTGAGAAGTCTGAGGTTACGTTTTTTACCAATAGAAAGCTGAGTGAAAATCTTATGTTCAAGAAAGCACATAAACATTTCTTTTCAAACATGTAAACAATGTTATTTAGAAGCAGAAGTTTATTGTGTACTGTACTCAGATTCAAAGAGGTGCTAGAGGCCTTTGGGGAATGGAAATCAAAATATTTTGTAATTTACAAAACTGAAAAACATAGTTTTCAAATTGCAATGTAGTTAAGTAGAATGTCTTCTTTTTGTGCCTATCTTACTATAATAGGAATTAAAGAAATAGAGAAAGAAAATGAGATCGGAATAGTTCTGATGCCTTATCTAGCATAATATTTCAGCATGTCAAAGGGCACCTGACCTTCTTGTTCATGAACAAATTTTTAACTGCTGATTTAATAAAAAAATCACCTTCTGGCCTCAGAATGAACACTACTTTGTTCATTCAAAGATTTTCAATTAATATTCAGCTTATTATCACTGCATATGATCATTACATAAAAATCAACAATTTATTAATTTTTTCCAGATCTGAACAAGTAGACATATTTCTACCTAAGATTTGCCTAACAGAAATAGCAAGCCTGACACCCTGAATTAATAATGTCTCCTCTGTGCATGCTGATTCAACCAAGTATGTCTGGGAAATACCTTATCTTCTGTGATAACCTATGAGCCTTAGCAATTTATCATACTTCCATAGGAGAATGCTTTGCAGCACTTCCATGATATTTGTCTACGAGTAATATCCTCAATGCATCCGGTACCAGTTTCCATGTACTTTACAGTGATGGAGTTTATGCAGAAATTCCATTATTTAATTGAATTCTTCTGAGCAAGAAAGAAGACTTTTTTGGGGACAGTCTAAATACAGATAACTGCAGATGTAGTGCAATCTATCAAAAGCCAACATGGATTCACCAAGGGGGAATCACACCTGATTATCCAGTGGCTGGCTACAGCAGCACACACCCCTGAGATCATTTTTCTTTAAACCTCACAGCAAACACAGTACCCTTGCCGAAGTGAAATCAAGGCACACATGCACTTGATGTGAACCCTGATATTAGAAATCATTAATTCGTGTAGAAATTATTCATGGGAATTACTTCTTCTTTCATACAGCACTGGATATACCCTGCAATCTGAGTTATAAATATTAAAACACATATTTGGGAAATTGTAATGGCATACTGCTAATTAGCAGTACCAGCTACAGTCACATTTTCTTGCAGGCATTTCTGTGGAGGGAAGAAGGATGAGACTAGTGATATAATCATTCTGAACTGCAGTGTCCAGCTTCAGATTCTGGTTATTTATTGCTCGCCTCATTTATATGAAATGTAATAATTAAAAAAAAATTAGTAAATGCGGGGAAGTGTGAAGGTGCTTGTAAATGATCACCTGTGATCAGAACTGGGTGGGAGTTTATAAGCAGACTACTTTGAAAATATTTTCCAATGCAAATCACTCCTAATATTTAAAAATAAGTAAATAAATAACTAAAGCAGGTCCAGTACTGCAAGTACTCCTTCCCTTCCCTTCCCTTCCCTTCCCTTCCCTTCCCTTCCCTTCCCTTCCCCTTCCCTTCCCTTCCCTTCCCTTCCCTTCCCTTCCCTTCCCTTCCCTTCCCTTCCCTTCCCTTCCCCTTCCCTTCCCTTCCCTTCCCTTCCCTTCCCTTCCCTTCCCTTCCCTTCCTTCCCTTCCCTTCCCTCTACTCATTGCATACTGGTGAATGAACTAGTATGTCACAAATAATCCCGAAACTGAAATTTAGATTTTATTTCTAGGTTTAGAGGTATAATTATGATTAAATCAGCATCTGGGACACTTAACTTCTATGAGAGATTTACCTTTGCTTGCAACGGAGCCTCACATAAATTACAAAATTAAACTATGAATGCTTCCCATGTTCAGTACTACAAGGGAAAATTTGATACAGGAATAAGATAAATAATGGACCAATTGGATCTTGATCAAAACAGGCTTATTTTTTTCCAAAACTTAATTTCATTTTCTTAATACCTATTTTTTTCTACATGATAAGTAATTTCGGCACATATAGATACAGCATTTTGTTATTGTGTTTTAAATACTTTTAAACCAAAATTGATAAAAAAGGTCAAAGTGTTCTAAGCACAGACAAATTTGCAGCAAGTCTATCTGAAGCATCCTAGCACTCTCATCCTCAATAAGTTTCACATAAAAATACACAGTTATTAAATGGGCTTGAGCACGCCAGGTTACAAAGAATAAAAAGGAATCAACTGACTCAGAGACTGCTATGAGATTTAGAGATGCCAACAATTTTTGGGTTTTTACACAGAGACCCTGAAACTTGATTTCTCCTTGGCACATATAGAAAAAAATTATTTTTAAATCTGTGTAGTACAGCATGGAGGAATTTAGGACTTTTGTTTGCTCTAAGCACTTTTCAAAATACACATACATTATTGTTACATTATTACTTCTTCAGGTCATAAACCAATCATCAGAAAGATTATCAAGGACATTTCACTCTGTAATGGTAGCTACCCTATGCCCACTCTTCCCCTGACACCAATTTTTCAATGTGAAACACAAGTAGCAGGGAAGATTTTTTTTTTCCACCTCCCACAACAGCTTCAATGAAAGTAAGCACTGAGTAAGTAAAACAAAATTAGCTGCTATCAGACTTACAGGATGATGTAGTACTCTTCACAGATTGCAGCAGCAGCAAATTGACAAGAAAGGGCATTGTCCACTGGGTTTGGAGTCAAGGCCAAAACACCCTGTGCTTAAAAACTAGTCTCCAACTTCCATCCAGGATCTCTTGTCATAACAGATCACACAACATAGCTTGTTTTACTTTATTGTAATCTATTAATGCCCTTCTCATTTCTGCATCAGGATATTATGGCAGCATTGCAAGTCTAGACAGATATCAAAAAAAAATCTCCTTTTTTAATCAACACTCAAATTGCGATTAAGTGTAACCTAATATCAAGCAGCATGCATTTTTATAAGCCTGAAACAGAGAAGTAGTATATTACTAATAACATTTAAGGTACTCATTTTCTTTGAGAGCATAACACTTTATCCTCTTTAAGAAATAGGAAGGGGATAGAAATAACTGACTTGGTTTGGAACTAGAATTTTGTTTCAGGGAAGGAAAGGAAGGAAAGGAAGTGTCGGAAGTGTCGGAAGTGTCGGAAGGAAGTGTCGGAAGGAAGGAAGGAAATGTCGGAAGGAAGGAAGTGTCGGAAGGAAAGAAGGAAGTGTCGGAAGGAAGGAAGTGTCGGAAGGAAGTGTCGGAAGGAAGGAAGGAAGTGTCGGAAGGAAGTGTCGGAAGGAAGTGTCGGAAGGAAGTGTCGGAAGGAAAGAAGGAAGTGTCGGAAGGAAGGAAGTGTCGGAAGGAAGTGTCGGAAGGAAGGAAGGAAGTGTCAGAAGGAAGTGTCGGAAGGAAGTGTCGGAAGGAAGTGTCGGAAGGAAGGAAGGAAGGAAGGAAGGAAGGAAGGAAGGAGGAAGGAAGGAAGGAAGTGTCGGAAGGAAGGAAGGAAGGAAGGAAGTGTCGGAAGGAAGGAAGGAAGGAAGGAAGGAAGGAAGGAAGGAAGGAAGTGTCGGAAGGAAGGAAGGAAGAAGGAAGAAGGAAGGAAGGAAGGAAGGAAGGAAGGAAGGAAGGAAGGAAGGAAGGAAGGAAGGAAGGAAGTGGTGGAAGGAAGGAAGTGTCGGAAGGAAGGAAGTGTCGGAAGGAAGTGTCGGAAGGAAGTGTCGGAAGGAAGTGTCGGAAAAAAAGGAAGGAAGTGGCGGAAGGAAGGAAGGAAGTGGCGGAAGGAAGTGGCGGAAGGAAGGAAGGAAGTGGCGGAAGGAAGTGGCGGAAGGAAGTGGCGGAAGGAAGTGGCGGAAGGAAGGAAGGAAGGAAGGAAGGAAGGAAGGAAGGAAGGAAGGAAGGAAGGAAGGAAGTGGCGGAAGGAAGGAAGTGGCGGAAGGAAGTGGCGGAAGGAAGTGGCGGAAGGAAGTGGCGGAAGGAAGTGGCGGAAGGAAGTGGCGGAAGGAAGTGGCGGAAGGAAGTGGCGGAAGGAAGGAAGGAAGGAAGGAAGGAAGGAAGGAAGGAAGGAAGGAAGGAAGGAAGGAAGGAAGGAAGGAAGTGGCGGAAGGAAGTGGCGGAAGGAAGTGGCGGAAGGAAGTGGCGGAAGGAAGTGGCGGAAGGAAGTGGCGGAAGTGGCGGAAGGAAGTGGCGGAAGTGGCGGAAGGAAGGAAGGAAGGAAGGAAGGAAGGAAGGAAGGAAGGAAGGAAGTGGCGGAAGGAAGGAAGGAAGTGGCGGAAGGAAGGAAGGAAGTGGCGGAAGGAAGGAAGGAAGGGAAGGGAAGGAAGTGGCGGAAGGAAGTGGCGGAAGGAAGTGGCGGAAGGAAGTGGCGGAAGTGGCGGAAGTGGCGGAAGTGGCGGAAGGAAGGAAGGAAGGAAGGAAGGAAGGAAGGAAGGAAGGAAGGAAGGAAGGAAGTGGCGGAAGGAAGGAAGGAAGTGGCGGAAGGAAGGAAGGAAGTGGCGGAAGGAAGGAAGGGAAGGGAAGGGAAGGGAAGGGAAGGGAAGGAAGGAAGGAAGGAAGGAAGGAAGGAAGGAAGGAAGGAAGGAAGGAAGGAAGGAAGGAAGAAGGAAGGAAGGAAGGAAGGAAGGAAGGAAGGAAGAAGGAAGGAAGGAAGGAAGGAAGGAAGGAAGGAAGGAAGGAAGGAAGGAAGGAAGGAAGGAAGGAAGGAAGGAAGGAAGGAAGGAAGGAAGGAAGGAAGGAAGGAAGTGCGGAAGGAAGTGGCGGAAGGAAGTGGCGGAAGGAAGTGGCGGAAGGAAGTGGCGGAAGGAAGTGGCGGAAGGAAGTGGCGGAAGGAAGTGGCGGAAGGAAGGGGAAGGAAGGAAGGAAGGAAGGAAGGAAGGAAGGAAGGAAGGAAGGAAGGGAAGGAAGGAAGGAAGGAAGGAAGGAAGGAAGGAAGGAAGGAAGTGGCGGAAGGAAGTGGCGGAAGGAAGTGGCGGAAGGAAGTGGCGGAAGGAAGTGGCGGAAGTGGCGGAAGGAAGTGGCGGAAGTGGCGGAAGTGGCGGAAGGAAGTGGCGGAAGGAAGGAAGGAGTGGCGGAAGGAAGGAAGGAAGTGGCGAAGGAAGGAAGGAAGTGGCGGAAGGAAGGAAGGGAAGGGAAGGGAAGGGAAGGGAAGGGAAGGAAGGAAGGAAGGAAGGAAGGAAGGAAGGAAGGAAGGAAGGAAGGAAGGAAGGAAGGAAGGAAGGAAGGAAGGAAGGAAGGAAGGAAGGAAGGAAGGAAGGAAGGAAGGAAGGAAGGAAGGAAGGAAGGAAGGAAGGAAGGAAGGAAGGAAGGAAGGAAGGAAGGAAGGAAGGAAGGAAGGAAGGAAGGAAGAAGGAAGTGCGGAAGGAAGGAAGGAAGTGGCGGAAGGAAGTGGCGGAAGGAAGTGGCGGAAGGAAGTGGCGGAAGGAAGTGGCGGAAGGAAGTGGCGGAAGGAAGGAAGGAAGGAAGGAAGGAAGGAAGGAAGGAAGGAAGGAAGGAAGGAAGAAGGAAGGAAGGAAGAAGGAAGGAAGGAAGGAAGGAAGGAAGGAAGTGGCGGAAGGAAGGAAGTGGCGGAAGGAAGGAAGTGGCGGAAGGAAGGAAGGAAGGAAGGAAGAAGGAAGGAAGGAAGGAAGGAAGGAAGGAAGGAAGGAAGGAGAAGGAAGGAAGGAAGGAAGGAAGGAAGGAAGGAAGGAAGGAAGGAAGGAAGTGGCGAAGGAAGGAAGGAAGTGGCGGAAGGAAGTGGCGGAAGGAAGTGGCGGAAGGAAGTGGCGGAAGGAAGTGGCGGAAGGAAGGAAGGAAGGAAGGAAGGAAGGAAGGAAGGAAGGAAGGAGGAAGGAAGTGGCGGAAGGAAGTGGCGGAAGGAAGTGGCGGAAGGAAGTGGCGGAAGGAAGTGGCGGAAGGAAGTGGCGGAAGGAAGTGGCGGAAGGAAGGAAGGAAGGAAGGAAGGAAGGAAGGAAGGAAGGAAGGAAGGAAGAAGGAAGGAAGGAAGGAAGGAAGTGTCGGAAGGAAGGAAGTGTCGGAAGGAAGTGTCGGAAGGAAGTGTCGGAAGGAAGTGTCGGAAGGAAGTGTCGGAAGGAAGGAAGGAAGGAAGGAAGGAAGGAAGGAAGGAAGGAAGGAAGGAAGGAAGGAAGTGTCAGAAGGAAGTGTCGGAAGGAAGGAAGTGTCGGAAGGAAGGAAGTGTCGGAAGGAAGGAAGTGTCGGAAGGAAGGAAGGAAGGAAGGAAGGAAGGAAGGAAGGAAGGAAGGAAGGAAGGAAGGAAGGAAGGAAGGAAGTGTCGAAGGAAGTGTCGGAAGGAAGTGTCGGAAGGAAGGAAGTGTCGGAAGGAAGGAAGGAAGTGGCGGAAGGAAGTGGCGGAAGGAAGTGGCGGCAGGAAGTGTCGGAAGGAAGGAAGGAAGGAAGGAAGGAAGGAAGGAAGTGTCGGAAGGAAGTGTCGGAAGGAAGTGTCGGAAGGAAGTGTCGGAAGGAAGGAAGGAAGGAAGGAAGGAAGGAAGGAAGGAAGGAAGGGAGGAAGGAAGGAAGGAAGTGTCGAAAGGAAGGAAGTGTCGGAAGGAAGTGTCGGAAGGAAGTGTCGGAAGGAAGTGTCGGAACGAAGGAAGGAAGGAAGTGTCGGAAGGAAGTGTCGGAAGGAAGGAAGGAAGGAAGTGTCGGAAGGAAGTGTCGGAAGGAAGTGTCGGAAGGAAGTGTCGGAAGGAAGTGTCGGAAGGAAGTGTCGGAAGGAAGGAAGTGTCGGAAGGAAGGAAGTGTCGGAAGGAAGGAAGGAAGGAAGGAAGGAAGGAAGGAAGGAAGGAAGGAAGGAAGGAAGGAAGGAAGGAAGGACCTATTTCCTACATTTGAGCTGATCTACTGTAACTTTTGTTCATTTTTCTTCTCACGTGAGCTCTCCACCTGGGTAATTTAGACCTGGAAGTTTTCCACTTTTGCCTCTCAACATAACCAGAATCAGGCTTGCAGTTATCTGGATCTAAAGCATTGATTTAGACACCATGTTAAATAGATGTAACAACCAATACAACTGTATTTAGATAGTTATTGGACTGTTTCCTATATTAGCATATGCACACATAATTTTTTTTTTATTTCATGGCCATCAAAATGAGAAATTTATAAATCACATTTATTAGACACTTCTATAGCCTCAAGTTGATGGCCACAAATTGTTTTATGTTAACTTGCTTGAGCAGTTAGCTCACAATTAAGATCTTGAAGAATTAGACTAGTGGTAATAACAATGTATGAGAATTTGATCTAAATCTTGGGATTTAACAGCGGTCTGTGAATGAGTTTGTATGCAGCTTATCACCACTGGAAACCAGCTCAATATCGTAAAACCAGATCAGAAGAGAAAATTAGTTAGACACTGGATAAATGAAACATTTTTACTTTCCTATTTATTCACACAGTTTCCAATCTACTGCATTTCATTTAGAAATTCTCTGCTTCACAAAACAACTAAACAAACACTCCTACATATGCTGAGTACCTTAAACATCCTTGCAGACTCTGAATGAACCTAAAGAGACTCAATGAGGAACTCTTTGTTATTGCAGCTGTGATTGTTTTATGATCCATCATTAATACATTCAGATTAACGACTAAAGACAAAAATACAGAAATGTTTGTCAGAGAAAAAGAACAACTTTGAAATTCAATGCTTCCTTTTCTAAGTTCCCTTTTTAACTGAAGGCAATATTTTTGGACATCTTACAAGTAAGAAAAGTGTATTTTAATTCTAAGAATGAACAGTTGATAATAAGGCACAAATAAAAGTATGCATGTAAAAACATACATAAACCTTGACCCACAATATGCTCCCATTATTCTTTGTTCTTGGTTTAACTCATAAATATAGTATTTTAAAAAGGCCCTAAATATAACCTTGTTCTGGAATTTTTTCTCTCCCACTGCAGCACAATTGAGTGACACATTGATTTATTCCCAGCAAGGGTCCTATAATTAATGTGACCTTTTGATAAGGTGGGAGATATGGGGTGAGACAAGTGCTCTCAGGAGAGCTATTAGCAACTTCTGAGCAATTGCTAATGTTAGAGAGTTATCTTTTTGTAATACAGTTTGGAAGATAATTGACAAACCACGATAATGACTATGTATAGGGAAGGAAGGAGGGTATAAAAGAGGTGCAAGAACTGTTAATTACTCAAAATATGGTGAGATTTCACCACTGGATATACTATGCATTTTGGGCTATGGGCTACTGCAATTAACAATTCCAATAAAGTGGAAAGAAAGAAAGAAATAGTAGGTCTACATGGGCCAGAAAGAGGAAAAAAGAGTAAAAAACTTTATCTATCTTAAGAAGACTTAACTCTCTGCCTTTACATAGCATAGCAGGTGGTTTTATTTCTTCTCATCAGATGGTATTTGTACCAAGGGAGTTTTCTCATTTCCCTTCCCATCTGGTTCTGCACAAAATGATATAACATAATACTAAGATGACAAAGTCCCACTAATGTTATTTGAACATTAGTTGTATAACTAACCTTTTATTTTATAATCAAGATCCAGCAACCCATCATTAAACCAAAACAAGAATTTAAATTAAGATCATTTTTGAAACAAAGGGTAAGATATAAAGAATAAAGAATAAATTGACCTATCAATAATAAAAATCTGATGTTTTGCACTCAAAAGGATAAGGCAATAAAAAGAAATGTATATATTTAATATATGTATATACACATATTTGAAAACATTTTGTTTATGATTAACAGGAATATATAAACCTACAATGTGAATTATCTCCGTGTGTGCAGAACACAGAACAGCAGACAAACCTGTAGGAGCAGAAGTGAAATGCAAGAAATTGGAGAAAAACGTGAGGGGACTGGTTCCAAACCTGAAGGAAACTGTATGTTATGACTCTAGCTCAGACAAAACTGATCATCTATAAAGAAAACCAAAAACTTTCCACCCTCTATTGTGTATGGCTTTTTGAATGTTCTGACTGCCTGTGCAGAGCTTATTTTTTCTCATTTGCATGTTACAGTTTCCCTAAAGGAAATAATTGGACAAAACTTGTCTTTTTGGTTTAACACATCATGATAAAATTATAAGATTGAAGAAATGGCAGAATTTTTCAGCATTTTTTCAACACTAATTTTGCCAGAAGTACTGAGTAGCCAATAGCAACAGGCAGCAGATTGATTATACACCAGAAACTATCTGGGAAAGAATTCTTTTGAGCAGTGAGGCTTTATGGAGTTGTATGCAAAGCTTAGCCAAGAGGATGAAGTAAGGAAAATATAATGACAGATAATACAACATTGGACAGAATAAAGTCTGTGATCATTTCAGCACCCATGAAGGGTGATTCATAAGAATCTCTGATTGTTACTTTCATTTTGAAATGATTTGGCAGACTGCACTGAATTTCTGCCATTTCAGAAAATTAAAATTGAAGTCATTCTCATAAGTTAAAACTAGCTGTACAGAAAAAAAAATAGTATTTCTCTGTAAGACGTCATTTACTCTTCAATATTTTAGCTAGGGATTTTAGATCTTGTACATTTGTTTTTGCTTACTGACATCTTTTCTTTTTACTGAAATACTTTTGAACAACACGGCTGTCATGACGAAAATAAGAAGGACAGAAAGAGTGAATCGAAAAAGAGACAGCATAATTATTGTGGAATTATTGATTTCTAAAAATCTCAGCCTGAGCCGTTCACAATCCTCTATAACAAGCTATTTAATAATCCTGTTTTTAGCCCACCTCATCACCTCTCTACCCCGACACAATCTCCTTTTCTTAAGGTCTTATTTAGAGAAAGTGAGGCTGCATCCATCAAAAACAACACAAACTGGTAGCTACAATTCCAGCCCTCTGGAACAGGTAAGGCATTCATCAATTGATTATGGACGCATCAGCTTTGCACCCAGAATACTAAACTAAAAATTGTAACAACGGGCAAGAGTTTGAGGAGAACAGCTAAGCAATCTATCAGGGATGTGATCATCTACCTTTGTGCAATATCCTAGAGATGACTGAATCTATGTACCCACATAAGGCAGATAGAGGGGAGCACAACAAAACACTCTACTTGCCTTGAAGGCAGGCAATTAGCATCAGTGCTTCCAAGCAGCCTTTCCCACCTTGAGCACAACATGAAAGTGGTCATGTGCCATGGTGCATCATTATTCCTTTTAGCTGCTAGTCAGCACTTCGCTGGAATGCTTCATCCAAATGCAGCACCAGAGATGGGAGTAGTACATGGCAAAATGCCAAATTCAGACACTAATGTGGCCTGCCATCAGTTGTGTCATGCATGTCTTTTGCAAGCAAACAGGAACGTCAGTCTGTGGCAGGAAAAACCGGTGAAACAGAGCTGTGATTTTCTGCATCTTCTGTATCTCACCTCAGTTTCTCTTCTGCCTCCTCATCAGTAGCTCCTTTCCTTGAGAAATTTTAGGGAATTTGATTTTAAAGCAAGGGAAAAAATGTTATCAGTCCTTACTTATCACCACATGAATGCCCAAACATATTTTCATCACGTGTTAGTTTTTCAGTAGAAAGCTAGCACATACTTCCCAAGTGGACATGGGGAAAGGAGACAGATGAGGAAAGGTGTTTTCATATTTTTCTTAGTTTCTCAATATTGAATTCCATTTTACATGTAGATAAATTAAAATATTCTTCCCTGTGTCAAGTCCTTCTTCCCCCTGATGGTGAATGGTAAGAGATCTTACTGTATTTATCTTGACCCACAGGCTTTTCCATCTTATTTCCCCCTCAGTGCTGTTGGGGATGGGCAGAGGAAGACAGAGCAGCTGGATGAGCATCTGGCAGCCAGCTAAGATAAACCTAATACAGGCATTAACTAAAAATTATGTGAAAACATCCCCCAATCTGTATGGATAGGTATTTAAACATCACTATTTTTAGATGCTTTCCTTTTTTGTCTCCTGTGTGGAACCCTTATTTGGCACACATTGCATTTATATAAAAATCCTCCTTGGATCTTTTTCCCCTTAATTTTTCTCTGAGATGAGCCTACTACAGGTAATTCTTCTTTTTCCCAAAACATACTAAAGTTTCACCCCCTCGTCTAGAAGAACGCTGAGAAGCAGGGGATGGTGAACACCTCTGCTAAACTCAGCAGGCTGGTGCAATGTGCACAGAGTGCAGCTGGAGCCACAAATGGTGAACAGTCAGCATGAGCTTCAGGGACCATGATGTATGTGATCCAGATCAGAGTCATCACTCATGGATACTGAAAAGGGTCCAAGCCACCAAAATATAAATCAATGCATAACAGCAGTAAACAACTGCTAATGTATCACCAGTGGCTCCTGGAGTCCTGCAGAGAACAAATCACAGAGACATTACATGTTGCAACAGAAACCAGTGTATGAAACAAAGTTGTGCCTGTTAGCAGACACATGTACATGTGCTGCATTAACAAAGGGGAGGGGACTTCTCTCCTCTTCAATACTCTAATTACTTTGCTTTCAAGATGAGCTTTTGCAGGGAATAAAGTCTGCATCACTTGATATTCATCATGCTGCATTAAATATACATATGCATATTAATTATATACATGTATTAAACATACATATACAAGCATGAGTGAAATTTCTTGCCTAGATGAGGCCTAAAAATGTCCTGCCTACAATGTAAACCAAACCAAACCAAACCAAAAAACAAAACCCAAAAAAAGGCAAAGACAATTTAGAAAAAGTTTTAAGAAGAACAATAGTGTGTGTCACTGGTGTGCATTAGTGCTGCTGAGGACTGCCCTGCCAGCACATCCATTTTGCTCTTGGCATTCCTGTGCTGAGGCTGCAGCTTGCTTGGAGCTAGCTGGGGACTCCTTGGGCTGTGCTGTGCTGCACAGTGTAGATGTACCCTCAGGGTGTGGGCTGCTAATTCACATTTCCTTATAAATGCTAACCCACTAATAACCAGTCCTGGAATTGTTCCAGAGCAAGCAGTGCACATCCATTCTGCAATATGCTTACTCCCAATTTACCCCATTGCACTCATAGATGTATCAAAATGTAGTCAGAGCAGAATAACAGAACACACTGGAAAAGAGGGAAAGAAAAAGATTAGGAAAATTTAGGGTTAATATTTTCCAGACATTTCTTCTTTCTGGTTTAAATGTTTATTTGCAAAAATTATATTGCATTGTATTTGGGTGAGGACTTTCACCAATAAAACATCCCACTAAATACAGAGCAAAATTAAAATACCTGACAGCAAAAGAGTGCAGGTGAAAAAAACAAAAGAAACCAGCTCCTGACCCTTAAATCAATTGATGTTTCTTGAATACACAGCAATTATATTATCATGCTAACACCGTTGTCATTTGTAGTAATGAGAAAACTGCTCTATTTAAAGATCACGAGACATGCACTACAAATGTATGAGAATAAGATTCCTAGGGGATTCATGATTTTAGTTCCTATATGCAACACAATTAAAAGGTATTCTCTAGCAATAGGAGACTCACCCTTTTCAAAAAAAGGGCAAGAAAGAAAAAAACAAAAGTAAATTAAAAGTATTCAGCTGCAGAAATTAAGGTTTAAAGCTTTTATGGAAAAGACTACAGATTTCTGTAATGGACAGTGTAATTCAAATTCAAGGAAAGTGGGACATGGAAAGAGAGATCATCAGAGTTCTATTCCTCCCTATCCTGCCAAGAATATCAACATCTTCTTAAAAAGTATTTGCTTACTCTTAAAAGGTCCTGCACAGCAGTAATGGTATTAAAATCTGAAGATTGAGAGAAAAACATGTGGAGTCAAGAGGAAATAAAAGAATACAATTTGATAATTGCTTGTCACTTCCAGATTACTTTCAAATAGTAAAGGAAAGGAAAATGCATTAGGCTCCCAGAATTGTAGGATCCACCAATGAGTTTTTTGCATAAGCTTTGTTTTTTTTACATTCATAATGAGTAACATACCAATTTCTATGTCTGAAAAAGCATCAGCAGACTATTCTATTTTATTATTGCAAAAAAACAGAAGAGGGGTAGAAAGGGGAAGAGATCACAGAAGAATGTCAAAGGTTTTAAAAGGTTGAGATAGAAGGAAAAAGAAAAGGCTTGAGAGCATATTATAAGGAAGGGGGTAAAAACCAATAAAAAATGCATAAAATCTAGCTCTACTTACAGTAAAGGGCTACAGCTCTGTTATAAGCACCTGAGTAGCCTGTCCCTCATCTGTGAGACACTGTACAGAGCTTCAGAGACTAAAGCACGAGGAAATTTTCAGTGGAGGATGGCTATCTCACAGCGCATAAAGACCCCTAGAAGGAAAATGTAGGATTTGAAAGAAGGTAGAAAGGGGTAGGATGTTTGAATCTTTTGCTTTGTAGGTAGGAAACATTCAAAGCCTCCTTACATATGTACAGTCATGAGCCTTTCACACCAGCATCAAGAGAAAAATCTTAAACTGTTACTCATTTGCAGCAAAACTTATTCACGGCTCATTTTGAAGTCTTTTCAAAGTATCTTGCTCCAACAGACTTCACATTTCAGACATGAGAGCTCTCCCTTTTCTCCCCCCTTGCAATCACATATTTGAAAAGGCTGTCACCACCTGGGTATATTGCTCTCCCTCCCACCCTCTTCTGCTCCAATGAACTTATAAATGCATCACTGAGAAAAAAGTGCTGTGATGTCAGGCTGATATCTTGAATAGGGTGGAGAAGATAGCTTAGTGTCTTTGAAAGAGAGATGTCATTGCTCCTCCCAGATCTCATCCCCTCACAACTTGTGGCCTGATATGCAAAGTCCAAAGTTAAATTGGTTACTAACACAAAAGTTAATCTGAAACACAAACACAGGCAAATTCCACTTTCTGAGAATGCCCTTAAACACTTTCCTGGGATGCCCAGAAAAACAATATGACATATTCTCCTTTGTACTCAGGATAACCAGCTTTTTCTGCTAGCAGTAAGGGCTGGAGCTAGAAAGGGACTTTGTTGGTGGGAAATGGAGCACACATAGGCAGGAATGCATTCTGCCTCACAGTGTCTCTAGTGTCACTTAGACGTTTTTAACAAGCTGTATTCAGAAGGCAGGCTTAGTAGGTCATGCTTAATAATGTGGCACATAATTAGGAACAGTTAAGGTTATATTAGAGTATTCCTCTTCATAGGACTCCTATGACCTTCTAATTACATTCTCGCTTGAATGAATTTTAAGAAAAATAATTTCTGTATTCTACTGCATACCTATATAATACTGTGTTCTGATTCATTAAAATGTACTATGTTAGCTCTTGGCACAGGACCATGCCATTCTTCCAGCTTTTAAAAACAGAGGGCTATGAAAGAAAATTCGGCTTAAAAGGATCTGGAGGGAGCAGCAGGTTGCAGTTCAAATATATGAAAATTATAGGGTTACAGTACTTGTTAAGGAATAAATTTACAATCCAGAATAAGAAAGACAAACAAATAAACTATCTTGGTTCACTTGCATGCCCCATGCTATTGAAGAACTAGTGAAGAGTATATGGAGAGACACCTGAGCATGCTGTTTACTAGCCAGCCAGCTAAAGCTCATCCAGCCTAGCAGCAACACATGGCACTGTGACCACATTAGTATTGCTTTGGATTAAAACTGCAGAATTCATTGCAGTACGTGGACATGCTGCCTTTGATCTCTGCTATTTTGAACTGGCTTCTAACCTCATTATAAACACTGGTGTGCCACATGGGATAAGTCACTGGAACACACAGTAACAAAAGCATTCAAGACACTACAACAGAACACAATGCTCTTGCTTTTGGCTCTCTGTCCAGTTTTTTCTTCTTTCTTGTATTGTTCTCTCCCTGCTCTCTTAAATTCTGTTCTTGTTTACAATCTCTGAGTCTTTCTAGGCAATCTGAGAGACTCCCAGAATGCAGGTAGGATAACTTCCTGAGCCGGGAATAGACAACCATACCAGAGGGGATGTGATAAGGGATGTAATGGTCACCAACACAAGTGAGCTAATGGGTGACATCAAGACTAGGTCAACACAGCTTGTGCTGCAGTTGTCCTGCTTTGGTGGAGTTCAGAGTCTTGATGGATATGGGTCAGGTGAAAAGTAAAGTCAGGAACCTGAATTTTAAAATACAAAATTCCAGGTATTTAAGGAGTTAGTCAATAAGACCCTCAGGGAAACTGCCCTCAAGATAAAGGGCTGGCAGAAAAGAGCTAGCATAACTTTAAGGATGCTTTCTATAAGGTGGAAGAGCTCTTGATCTTCACATGTAAGAAAATAAGAAAGGAAGACAAAAGATTAGTATGGCTAAATTGAGACCTCCTAGTCAAACTAAAAGGCAATAAGGAAATGCACAGACAGCTGAAGCAGGAACTTGTATCCCATGAATAACGTAGGGATGCTGCCCAGTTGTGTACAGATGGGATCAGGAAGGCTGATGTGCAGCTGAAGCTGAGCTTGGCAAGGGATGCAGAGAATGATAATAATGGCTCCTACAGGTATGTCAGCCAGAAAATGAAGGTAGCAGACATTATACTTCCCTATTGAACACATCTATCAAACTTGTAACAATGGAGGAGAAGAGGGCTGAGGTACTCAACAACTTTTTTGACTCACTCTTCACTGGAAATCTTTTTGCCCACACCTCTCAGGTGGACGGACTTCAAGACAGGGACTCAGGGAGCAAAGACCTTCTGACTGTAAGGACACATCAGATTTGAAGCCACCTCAGAAGCTTCAATATATATAAGCCAATGCGATACATCCCAGAACCTTAAGGGGATTGGCTGATGTAGTTGCCAAACCACTCTTGGTGATATTTGAAAGGCCACAAGAGTTAGGTGAAGTCCCAATGACTGTAAAAAGGAAAACATTGCATCCATTTTAAAAAAAGTTAGAAAAGAGGACCCCAGGAACTATTAACCCATCAGCCTCTTCTCTGTGCCCATGAAGATTGTGGACCAGAACCTCGTAGAAGCTATTCCAAGGCACATGGAGGACAGGGAGGTGATTCGAGAGAGCTGGCACAGTTACACCAAGGGCAAATCCTGCCTGACCAACCTAGTGGCCTTCTATGATGGAATGTCTGCATAAGGTGACAAGGGAATCATAGAATCATTTAGGTTAGAAAAGATCTTTGAGATTATTGAGTCCAGAACAACTACTGATTTCATCTGTCTGGACTTCTTTTCTTCCTCACAAAAGCCTTCTCTCTAAATTGGAGATATGTGGATTTGATTTATGGACTATTCAGTGGATAAGGAATAGAATTGTTGATCTTCCTCAGAGAGTTATGGTCAATGCCTTGGTGTCCAAGTGCAGACCAGTGATGGGTGGCATCCCTCAGAAGCTGGTATTGGGACAGGCACTGATTAACATCTTCATCAGTGACAGAGGGATTGAGTGCACTCTCACAAGTTTGCAGATGACACTAAACTGAGTGATGTGGCTGACATGCCTGAGGGACTGCATGTCATCCAGGGGGACTTGGATAAGCTCTAGAGTGAAGAGTAGCCTATGGTAACTTTGCTATATTCAACAGGGACAAATGCAAGATCCTTCACACTCAGGATGCTCAGTATCAATAAGGCTGTGGGATGAAGGAGCTGAGGAAGACGTGGGGTTTCTGGCTGATAAGAGAGTGGACACAGGCCAGCAATATGTGCTGGAATCCCAAAAAGCCATTTGTATTCTGAGCTTCATCAAAAGAGCAGTGTGGCCAGCAGGGCAAGGGATGTGATTCTCTCCCTGTGCTCTGCTCTGGTGAGACCCCACCTGGAGAAATGCTTCCAGCTCCAGGGCACCTAGGGAGATGGACCTGTTTGAGCAAGTCCAGAGAAGGGCCACAAAGACAGTGGGTGGGCTGGAGAAACTCTCCTGTGCAGACAGGTTGAGAGAGTTTGGGTTGGTCAGCCTGGGGAAGAAAAGGCTCAAAGGAGAATTTTTGCAGCCTTTTAGTACTTAAAGAAGGCCTGTGAGAATGATGAGATGGATTTTTTAGTTGTGTCTGCTGCAATAGGATGAGAGGTCTGGCTGTACATTAAAAAAAGAGTCACACTTGTTCTACTTGATGATGTTCCTGCTCAGTGCAGGGGAAGTTGGACTAGATGACCTTTAAAGGTCCCTTCCTGTAAGTTTTCTGTGCTGTCTAGGTGACCTGGAAAGGCCCAGGGATGGCCTTGAAGAGCCCGGCGCTTCAAAGGACAAAGAGAGACTTCTGATCTTGTCTTGGTCTCGTTGTTTATTAATTGTTTATCTAAAAGATTTTCTTTCAGCCCGACAGAGGTCTGCACAGCAAGTCAGCCATGGGCACGCTCCGCAAACCCCCGGGGCGGTCACTTATCTTTATACCCTAAGTTATGTGTACAATATTTATCATTTTTCCCCAATACCTTCTACCCTTATTAACCGGTGCACTTCTAGTAATAACCAATCCCAAAGTGCCACCATCACCACAGAAGATGGAGGCCAAGAAGAAGAAGAAGGACAGGACACGCCCCAATTCCTCCATCTTACTTCTTTAGACCCCCCTGTACCAAAATCCTAAACCCTGTGTTTTACACTCTAACTAACTTATCCCTTCACCATTCACCCAGTGAAACCTTCCCAGTCCTCATACAGGCGTTGTCTCCTGTGTCGGATCAAAGTCCAGCCACCAGACACTTCTGGCAACATTCCAGGACTCCTGAGCCCCCAAGGGTGGTCTCGGCCTCTCTGCACCTCCATCCTGAGGTGCTGAGATCCCACATCTTCCAACCTAAACTATCCCATGAATCTGTGGTGATAATCAAGTTGCAGAGTTAGTTCATCACTATTGACTTTCCCCACCTCTTACCAAAACACTCAGGCTGAAACACAGTTTCTGCACAGCTAAGCTCAGCTATTCCCACAGAACTGAGCAACCTCTGCCTCCCACCAAGACTTAATCGGACCCAGACTGTCCTCTTTAAAGGAAAAGAAGTTCTCTAACTAAGAACAAATAGACAAGTGCCAACCACAACCCCAAAATATATGAAATATTGCAGATTTTATTCATATCAGAGATTAATCTTTTTCAGGGTCCCAAAGGAATATTGCCCAAGATGCTTTACTGACAGATTATCAAGAGTGAGGGTGAGAGAAACAGTAAGTGTCAAATAGAAAGAGGGTGAGAAGGAATAATCTAACACCCCGCATTATTCCCAGAGGTTGATGATGATCTTAAAAGTATAGGGCAGATGAATAACAGCATTGTATTAAAAAATACTAGTTTCCCTGAGAACTAAGTGCTTAGATATTTCCTCATAACAGTGATTTCCATTTTCGATCAGCCAACAATTTTAGCCCTCATTATCTGTTCACTACATTTTTCTAATATGTGATTTTCTACCTTTATATGTGCTCTGACCCTCATAAGGTCTTTCCATAAATGCAATTCCCAATCCTTCTTCAAACCTCTCCATGAAAACCTTTCTTGATGTAAAGCTTATAAAGATCTTAGCAATGGTTAAACAAGTGGTAGCTGGCTTATGATGATCATACAAATATTCTCTTTCTCATTTCTTATGTTTGTCTGTGTCTGACTTTAAAAAATTCTCATGGTAAGGATAGTCTTTAAGACAGTTTGCAGACTGTTAAGCACAGTGGGGAAGTAACCTCTAGGCTAGAAAATCTAGGAAACTGTAATGTATACAAGTGATAGCCACCATCACAGTAGCAGGCACTGCTGGGTCAAGCTTGTGGCCTCAGTTGCACCCAGTTAGGCTGCAGAAGGTACATGACATCAGCTGGATGTCAGCCACCACACATTATCATCCCACCCTCTGTAAACACTGCTAGAGGTAATCACTAAACCTCTGCAGAAAAGCATAGTGATTTGTTTAGATTTTCTTTGAAACTAATAATCTTACTACTACTAGCTCCAATTAGATAATCAATAAACACAACTCATAAGATTCTTTTTTCCTACTAAGGATTAGAAATGACTAATTCTAGTAAGATTTACCTTACTAGAAGTACTAAGCCCCAAACAGCTGGAAATATAATTTCACCAATCTGATAACATTCATAACCTTTGTAGCAGACATCCAATCGGTACTGTCTGAAGAGATTTGCCACCTGAGGATCTATTGCACTATTGCTGGATTTTGATCTCCTTCCACACTGTCAACAGCTGAATAAAATTATGAGGAGGGTTAAATAGGCTAAATAAAATTATGAGGAGGATTAGAACCGAACAGTATCAAGCCCTACTTATCTAAGTGGGGGTTTCTTGGTTTAACTTAAATGAAAAAGCCTGTTACCCTTTTAAACTCTGCAGTGAATTTGCAAATGTAGCAATCCCAAGCAATAACGTTTATCAAAAGGAATGCAAATGGAAACAATATCACATCATTAGATCTTTAGGTATCAAGTTAATTAGTTTTCAACTCATAGTAACTATAATACGACCATATAGCTCTGCTGCAATGGTTTAATTAAACCAAATACCCACTAGATTTGAAGTCTTAATGAAGATAAAAAAGATCAAGGCCATAAAGATTCAAAACTCTAAAAAAATATTAAAACACAGGTGGACAGTGGTTCAAGTCTAAAAGGAGGACACAGGAGAAAGAAGTGACCAATTTTCTGCATTTCCAACCTATGGACCATGGGAAAGCAGCTATGGCGGAAGATGCTAAGTCAATTCATGATCTTGCTTTACTTTTGGATTCCACAAGAAGAATTTCTGCACACTTTTTTAGAAAGAAAGAAATTTTAAATAAAAATACACCAAATCAAAGCCTCACTAATATCAAGAGAAGTGAAAAAATTAAATTACAGACCTTCTTACAGTGAATTCCTTGCTCATTGTGATTAACTGTGTAGCCTGTATTTTTCAGCTTTTTAAACAGCACAATTCTTTCACTGCCTTTGCTAGAAAGAGATAAAACCAATATAAATTAAATAAAAATTTCATCCCAAGCTAGCCAGGCTGAAAGATAACTTGAGACTTCTTAGACTATGACAGTAAAAAAAAAAGCAGGCAACTATGGAAGTGGCACAAGTTGGAACTGGGAAGTTTGCTTTAAGTACATTGATCAAAAGAGATGTGGCAGCTACAGGGCACAGGCTATTATCTTTTACAGTCTGTTTTGTTTGTTCTTTAATAGCAAGTGGATAAAAATCCCACTTATAAGCTCCCATATGTTCAGCCAGAGCAGAGAAATATGCTGCATATTGATCTATTTCTGACAATGAGACTTGTATTCTCTACCAAATTCTTGCACATTATCCAACTGTTATGAGCTCTTGCAGATACCTAGAGTGATACTTCAGACACAGTCATACAGAACTATTTATATATGAGCACAGAGAGCAGTATTAATGAACATATGAATGCCAAAAACTCTAAGTGTGACTTGAAATTAATTCCCAGGTAGCACACAAAGAGAATTCTTTCCATGCAGTAAGGTTTCTTTTTATTACTACCATCAGAAATTTGCAGTTTATATCTGTAGCTTGTTGAAAGGGAGCTAAAATGATAAATTATCTATTTCAAAACGTTAAAAATATTGACATGTATGATAAACACACCCACTCAACCTCCTAACACTTTTAATACTATACTCCAGAATTGATATGTATTCTTTATACAAACCAGTGGTATGATGTATATGTCCCCAGACTACATATGTTCATCTTTCTTAGTATTTTATCTAATAAATTTTCTCAGTACATGGTTTTCAATGGTTTTGTTTGGGTTTCATTTGTTTGTTTGCTTGTTTTGTTGGTTGGGTAGCTTGGCTTGGTTTTTTTGGGAGTGGAGTGTGGTTTTTTATACTAGTATTATTTCTTTATAAACCTTACTACATATTTTGTCAAATTCTGCAGCTCAGTCTTTGGAACTACAACAAAATTAGTAACTTTCTATGGAGGTTTAACTCTATTCAGGTAGAGATTAGGTCCATTTATACAGGACGATTGTGTGTTGTACATTCTTGTAATGGCTTGTAAAGGAAGCACTGCAAAGGTAGAAATGAAAAGACTGTAACCATTTTGAAGGAATTATTGTATGAAGAAGGACAGAAAACATCCAGACTTCCCAGATTCCTTAAAGTCTGTGTTTCATCTGTTTTACAGTTTGGATGTTTACTTTAAATTTTTTATAAAGGATATATTTCTTTACCTGCAAGGTGTGCATGGACCCAGTTAGAAAAGGATATCTTCACTGTGCATCAATCTATTTTTTTTTGTTTTATTTTTTTTTAACAGATTTTAAAATCATTGTACAGTCTATAGAATGGATATTGCTCTTAAGAAAATCACTGGATGCTTTTGTTGCCCTAAGATTGTACTCAATAATTCCTTAAGTTTAAAACTAGTTACATTCACAGCTGCATACTGTTCTATAAAAAGTAACATTTATTCAAAAAACGAACAATGCAAATACCCTGTATTCTTCTGGTACTGTTTTCTAAGAGACCTTTTTTTTTACTTTTAAGTGGTCTGCCTTTTTGCCTCACTTTTCCAGACTCCTTTTGTCCACCTCTCCCTAAATACCTTCTTTAGAAAAGAAGACAAGGAAAGGCAGATATTTATATTCATTATATAAAAATACTGTCACATCAGTCTTCTTAGTACACAGACAGTCTTCATTACTACTAATTGCTTCCCATGTAGTAGTTGACAAAGATATTTCAATAACTTTTTCTCCAAACTCACAAAAAAAAAATCCTCTTGCTATTTTTTAAATAAAATTTAAGCTTAAAAAATTAGTTTTCATTTCTTATCCAGAACTTTAAATTACAGGGATAGGAAGCAAGGAGAAATTCATTATCTTTAACTACTAAGAGAAGTCAGTACTGCACGTAGACTACAGCTCTGCATGCTGATGAATACTTCATCAGAAGAATTATCACTTAGCAAGATGGCGAAGGCAATATATCAATTATCAAAAATATCTGTATTCTAATCTGGTGCTTTGCATTATTTAACATTTTCTGACACAAAATATATCTTAACTGCCTTTTCTATTCTGTGGCCATTAATCCCCTGATGTAGAACACAAATGCCAATGACATAGCAAAACACTGCTGAGATTGAGATTTAAATGAAAATCAATGTTTCAGCTGGCTGAAAAACTAACCTCTCTGATTTGCTGAACGGTAAGACTAAAAATAGAGCCATGGTTCTGTTTCATGTACAAAACTTTGTCTTTTTTTCTTCCCAGACATTCCAGATGAAGATCTTATGAGTTGAAAAAGAAACGTGGGGAAAAAAAAAAAAAGACACATGAAAATCTTTTGCAGTTTCACTGAAAGATTAGAATATCTCTAGGTCAAGCATCACTCACATTAGCACTACCTGACAAGCTACTTTTTCTCAAACTAAGTTTGCATGCATAATTACTCATTCAGGCCTCTCTTTTCTTCTCCTCTGAATGTTATTTGGATGCTAAATGGAGGAATTTATTCTTGCATCCTTGTTAACATCTGGGAAATCACTATGAAATGGTAATCATTTTAACTAGCTAAAAATCTTACAAATCTCCATGACTGATGCTTACTCCAATATTTACATGCCTGATATGACACTATCTTCACTGCCAAGTGGAAATAGCAAATCTTCTTTAGTTTCTTTAGTTTGTAAGAGCTTTGAACTCTATGGCTGAAAACTCGGCAATAAATGAGATGCACATGACCCATCTCCAAACTCTGCAGAAACTTCCTTGTAACATCCCTTACTGAAGATGACCTCTTGCATTTGTACATAAGAGTTCTGTTGGAGTTTGCTTGGTAAAAGGGTGCAAAGTTCTCCATACCCACATATGAGAATTTCTCTTCCCCTAAAATTGAGGGAAAAAACCCCAAACTTCATTAGATATCTGTAAATAAAGCCTTTGAGACAATACTGAGATAGTTTAAGATAAAGTCTAGCAGTAAGAATTGGAATTCACACCACACTGGTATAGGAACACCCATGGCTGTCAAATATGATGAGTCAAGTCAAATGGCACTAGTTTTAACACTGTTGAAGTTCTTCCTCTTCTGATTTCCTCTTTATCACTTTGTGTCCATGAACAAATAGAAATAGGAAATAAACTCCATGAATGCACACTGCAAGCTGAAATATTTAGGTGAAATGGAGGTTAGACTAACATGAAACAGCTTTCTGTAAGAGTATAACATCAAACTGTACCATGCAACTTCTGAATGTAGCCTGTGGCATAAATGAGGTCTTTAATTAAAAAGCCACTTGAGCAGATATGTTAATGATTTGACTTGTAGCAGATCACAGTGAATGTGGGTTTTTTGGCACCAGTTTAACTTTCAGATATAAAAATCTGATGTCGAAATCCTGTTCTTTAAAAATAAAAAAAAAAGATTTCTAGGCCTGCCTGAGGCATTACTTTGATGCCATGAAAAATTTATACAGTATTGTGGACATCCACAGGAAACAGTTGATTTAGACCCCCAAATACTTCCAAAGCCTCATCTCAAGCATTGTCTCCAAGATTCCATTGCTGCTTTTCCTCCTTTATGTGAGACAGAGACCCATGTAAACCAGCAAGAGAAGTAAGTTTCTGTGTCAAAGCCCACTACAAATTCCCGATCAACTTAAAAGCAGTGCACCCTCAAACTCATCTCACAGATGTAGTTCTGAAAAGATTTGCCCTGGGACGCTATGCTGGAATGTCCTAGGAACATGGATTCCAAATATTTTGCTTCAAATTAAAATTTGAGTGAACTTCAGTTTACAGTTTCCTATTCTAAAAATAATTTCTCCTTACTTTCTTCTCCATAAAAATACTTAATCATAGTGAAATTTGCATTAAAAAAGTGAAAAAAAATCTGGTTTGTTTGCTTTCAAACAGTTTCAGTTGTTGAGTCAGGATTACATCACTGGTTTAGGCAGAATTTAAGGTACAGACTACTGACTCTCCCACTTTGCAAATAAAATTATGTGGATTCAGCAGAATTAAATCTTGCACCAACACGTTGCCCCAAGAATCATCAAATTTCCCTCCATTATCTAAGTTTTGATACATAATTCTAATGCAAGTAATTTCATATGCTTTGAATAATGCAAAGACTGTTTTATCCTTCCCAAATATATGACAGCATATATCAAAAGGTTGATATATAGATATATTCCATAAACACCCTACAGAAAGTTAAATTACATCCTGACCTAAGAAAATCACAAGCAAAAAATTCCCTCAAACATTCTGCTGCATTGTCCTATGCAGATCTTCTTGCACAAAAATCACACTAAAGTTCCATAATTTAAAATAAAGCAATACAGGCAGATAGCACATAAATAAAATATGAAGAGTTATATGTGAAAGACAGACTTATAAATAAATGCAGATGTTTATGTTGCCACAGCTAACTAGAGAGATACTTGCCATGGAAATTATGTAGTCACTCTCCTTGGAAGTGTTCAAAAAATGACTGGTCCTGGTATTTAGTGCTATGGTTTAGTGGGATTGGGGCTAATTAGTCAAAGGCTGGACTTGATGATCTTGGAGGACTTTTCCAGCCTTAATGATTCTATGATTAAAAGTACTTGTAGGAATCATTCTGTTAACACTGATATTAGTTGATTTTAAACTAGTCTTTATTATGTTTGTTGTACTGAATACAATACAAGTGTATTCAATGCACTTTCTCCAGTGAAGCAATAGCTTTCAATTTTTACATTTTGTTGAACTGAAAATTTACTTTGTCTGTAAATAATTTGTTTATTTTATTCCCATTACTACAAGGGAGAAGATGAAGTCAATTAAAGATTTTTTTTACTCTTTTTCATATGGGTACTATGGGCAGGTTTATTGAATGAACCAACTCAGCTTTCTGGGATCTGCTTTCTTATGTAGTCAAGTTTTGACAAATCTCTCACAAGGCAGCTCATTAAGAACAGCTCTCTTTATGTATTGTCCTTGGAAAAAATGCTATCTCGAAATAGAAGACTTCTAAATAACAAAGATGGATACTGAAAATAACTCCAATATGTGATAATCTAGACCACTTTTTTTATTTCTTGTCAGTAAAACTGGAGATGTAGAGGAAAAAAATAAGATTAATTTCTAGATTTGTTTACGTAAGAATTTACCTTCACATCCTCATGTTCACTCATTCATATATATTTATCTTTATTTTCTGCCCCTGCTGTTTTATTTCCAGGCCCCCCAAAACAAGAAATTCTAGTAACTTTTGAAAGGAAAATCACCATCTTTCAGTTAGGAAGCATATGATTTCCCACACTAAGTTCATCTCTCTGGTGTCAGAGATAAGGCCTATTATGTAATTTAAACTATCCCAATTGTTAATGAAAATGCTGGCCTCAAATTCAAAAAATCAGAAAATTCCAACTCCTTTCTAGAGAGCATTTCAAATATTAACTTTATTTCCAATAGTGTTTTCTATTGTGTGTCAAAAATCCTAGTGTTTTGGTGTTATTAAGCTCATTTGCTTTAAAAATAAAACAAAAGAAAAGATAATTAAAAAGATATTTGAAGTTGGGTATGTTATGAAACTTGAAATGCACAGATGTAGAATACTGAGGCTGTTGGTGTCATTTTCTCAAAATAAAGCAACAGTTAATACTGGAGTGCTAGAAATACATCCATGGCAAATTATGATGCCGCGCACAAAAAGTTTTTTCCTGTCAGCTCCTTGCTGGAAAAAACACCACACAGTTCAGATTAAACTTGCATGGTCTGCCAGGATCCTGAGGTGAATGTTTTTTTCAGAGTGCTTTGTACTGGGTCTGAGCTCCCGCCTGTCAAAAGAAAAAAAAAGACTGATGCTTGTTTTCCACTCTTTACTTCAGGTACTTGTACCACCCTAATCTGGCACACAAGAAGAATGGCACAAACTCTTCCATTCATCCTTTTTGGTAACTAATGTGCATTGTCTTCATAAGGAGATGAAATTGGCTTACAATAACTCATATTTTTTTCCTGTGGAGTATTTAGATAACCGTGTGAGCAGCTAAGCCCTGTCAGGGGCCTGGAAATGCACCATTCTTCATACTCCCAGTCAAGGAAGTCAATTGCCATTTACTGAAAAGTTTAATATTGCAAATTCCAGAAAAAGTTGTGGGCTGTCTGAAAGCATGTAAGCTTGCTAGTAGGGCTCCCCAAGACATGAAGTCCAGGCTATAATATGTAAGATTAATTATTGTTCCTGTTCCTGCCTTCTGATAGTTCTTGACCTTGATATTTTATTAGCACATATTTGCATATTTGAGGTAGTTGTGGGTTTGGAATTTTATTGGTTTTGGTTTGGTTTTTTTTTTTTTTTAATACATGTACATACTCATAGTAACATAATCTATTTCTCTTGTCAATCAGCAATTTTTTTGTATGTTAACAACTATCTTCATTGGCATTAAAAATAATATTTTTAATAATAACTTAATGAAAAAAACAAAATTCATCTTGTTCCAAAGAAGTTCACAAGCAATATCACACTATTTTCACTGTTAGGGATCAAAAAAATTAGTTAATATTTCTAATATTTTCAAAAAAACAGGTTTCTATTGGAAAAGAGTACACTTTTTGAAGTGCTACTCAAAAAGCTGATCAGGATTTTTTAGCAATTTATATGACTAGGATGTTTGTATTTCCAGAGTCTTTACTTTGGATTTAAGCTAAGAATTTTTTGTATATTTGTGTGTGTGATTTTGCTTCCTGCTTCCTCAATTCCAACTTCTGATTCCCTTAAGGTGAACAGTGAAAAATGAGTAATTTAAACACATAAATATATCTGAAGTCAGACAATAGCGTATTTACATAATTTGAAACAACAAATGCAATGAGATGATACAGTACATGTATTTTATTTCCTCTGACTAAGGATCATTTTCATTGTATTTTTCAAATTTTCCTTTTAGTTCTTTTCAGTTTGTCATCACAATAAAATGTTTCTTGAGGAAGTGCATTAATTGTATGAAATGGAAATGTGAAAACCTAGGGGCACAACCCTCTTCTTAATAAATATGGCTGTGTTGCCAATATGGTGCAGAACTTCTTTGGAGCCAGGAGTATTTCAGTTTTGATGAATCATGTGCTGGATAAAAACTTAAGCTAGCTGATTTCAGCCTAACCTTTGAGGCAAGCAGGTATTTTCAATGACAGTTGCCACTCTGGAGAAGTAGGAGTATTTAGCATTTTTCCCTCCCTCTGGTTCAAATCTACCTTTAGCTTTTAGAGTACTGAATTCTTGCACTGTGGAGACCTCGGTGAACCTCAGCCTAACAAACTCTATGTATAAGGTTGGCATGCATTTTTATAAGCCGGGCTTTTCCATGTTCCCAACAGCCTTTCCAGCCCCAGGTGTAATAACTTTAGGAATAGAGAATCCCTGTGAATTCCCTGGCTGAAAAATTGAGGTACTTGGCAGATGATGAGATATATACTAGAACCCTTATGGATTTATTCAATTAAAAAAAATATCATGAGATTCTTACTGAGGTCTGTGAGGAAAAAAAAAGAAATCTATTTGGGATAAGCAACAAAGTTCTTTAGGTTTAAAATCCTTAATTTATTCAGCATATGATAAAAAGATTCACATCCTTCCTGCAGTACAACTGTTTTATGATCTTAAGAGGACTACAGAAAAAGCAACACCGGTTTTCTAATTATTTGCAGATCAGATGACCCTGTCTGTTCAGACAGTGGGAAAACGTTGATAAATTCCAGTTAATATCTTAGATGATAAAACAAAAATAAAAGTTGGCACTACAGCCTGCTTGCCAGAAACTCTAATTTGAAAGAAACACATAGATTTAACAGTTCACTCCATGGATTTAATCCTGTGGATTTAATTTTGCGAGAACCCTAAAGTGAAAAGCTCCTTTCAAAATCTTCTGATGTGGCTCAAACTCGAGGGAATGAGGGATGTGATGATGTTCACACATTTCAGCAATGAATGACCTTCATTAGAACTAGGGTCAGGAATTTTATCATAGTCTTGGAGTACATGTGTAGCAACACAAAAAAACATGACCAATACCAAAACTAAGGACTAGTACTGCTCAGAAGTAATTTGAGTTCCCACACCCCTATGTTTCCCCTGTATCCATAACTCTAACTGTACTCATTTCAGGAACAGCTTCTGTTAGAGACTATGTAGAGGCTTTATTTAATCAACAGAGTAAACATCAACAGTGTTATTAAGAAAATGAGCATTATCCCTTTATTAACTGAGGAAATGAGACCCACAGCTTTTGATATTCACAATGTCACCTGCAGCTGAGGAAAAGCCTTTTTTAGCACATTTTTTTGCTCCTTAAGCTACCAAGTTATTCACTACTAGTGAAAGTAAAAAGAACCCTATGTAGACAGAATAACCAGAATTACCACTGTAGGTGCTCAGTACAACTGCACTGCATAATAAAAATCTTACTGATGAGATCCCACGTGCTTTCACCAATGCTGTTCTTCCACCTCTTTTCTCAAACGAAACCCACCTCAATATTTCTATTTCCACTATGTCCAAATATTTTCACATAAAGCTCATGTGCTCCCAGCAGAAAGACAGAAGAAAATCACAAGTGTCATATGTTGGTTACACTGTGCTTTGTTGTTCTGACAGGCATCCATGCACAAACTGTGAGGTTATTTGTCAGCTTCTGGCCTGAATGCGGCTTTTGGAAATGAAAGGGAGAGTAGCTGAGACTGGCTGAATATGCAGCCACATCCATGCATTCCTGGCAAGAGAAGAATACACTAAGTCCTTCCCCCAGCTTCCTGAAACTCTGCTTATAAGTTTCACAACAATGACTTGGGCCTTTCCAATAGGTCTGAACCTAAATCTCCACAAAAGTTAGATAGGGTGGGGTTTTTTCACTTCTTCGCAAAGAAAAAGTGAAAAAAAAAACAAACTGTATTTGCCTCAGATATTTCATGGAATAAGAATGACAAAACGCACTCATATATTGCAGACTGTGCTAAAAACCAGACAGATATGGACTATTTTAATGTATTCACATGGAAATAATGATGTGGGTCTGATGCATCGAGATTTTTTACCAGGCACCTGTCATCTTTCGATATTGACACTATGAATTAATCTTCCTGCTACTCTTCTAACAACAATAATATTGACTTCCTGGAAATAAAATCATATGCAATTTATATAATTTTCTCAGGTAATTATATAGGGGCTGGAAGCCCTGTAAGCTGACTCAGAAGGAGCTTTCTGTTTTCTCACACAGGTCATCAATTCTGCATGGTGCATGTACAGTTTGGAGAGTGGAACTAGGTGCGTGACAGGAAAATACTCTTGCACAGCTCCTTTTCCTCTCTGTTGGACTGCTTCATGCTTTCCCACTTAACTGACTTGTAAACCCACTCATTAAATAGGGCCAGGTTTATGGAAAAAGAGGAAGAGCAGAACTAAAAGGAAAGTAGACACCACGTCACTCCCCCCACCACTATCTCTGGCAATTTATGATGTTGAGTGAGCATCTGCAGCCAAACTACCGTGTTTCTCCAGCGTGTTTCTCACTGTACTTCTGCTCTGCTGAAAGGTGCCTGTGGGATGGATCACTAGTACTCAGTTGTCAAAGGGCAATGGAGGGTGAGCAAACAATTGCAATTTTTGAAATAGCTCCAGACAACTTTTTGAAAGCATCAAAATTCAAACTAACTTCCCTGAAAGATCTGTGTTTACCAAGTGTATTTATCCATTATCTTGTCTACATCATTTAGTTCCATATCTCATAAGCTTCCATTAAGACTTTCATAAGGGATAAGCAGCATTTTTCTAATGGTGGAGGTGTATTTACAGTAGAGTTACACAATTTCTTCACTTGAGTAATACTAGGTGACAGAAAATAAACTTTTACGCAAAGGGGAACAGAGGGCAGTATTACAAAGAAAAGAGAATATTTTGATAGATAAAAATAACCATTTTAGTGTAAAGTGCGGAGAACAGTCGAGAGTAAAATTTTCAGAACTAAGCAGAGTATTTGTTTTCACTGTTAGGAAAAAATAAACTAGTAAATACAAAACAATGATAGTAGAAAAAAAAAATCAAGAAGCGATGAATGATCAAGTCATGATCTTTCCTTTTTATTATTTAAAGTAAACTCTTATTAAAAACCGGATCACAAAAGACATTTCTTTTGCATTCAAATACCAGTATCATTCCATAGTCAAACAGAAAATGTTTGGATGTTTAACTCCAGATCCAAATTAACAATGTCAATCCAGGGTCACAATAAAACCTGTTTTGCCAGCATTTTGTTTAGCTGCAAAATATCTCTTTGACATTGAGAAGACTTACATTTTGTTTTTTTTCAAATCATCAAAAAAATGTACTTATTATATACTACTATTTTAGAAAACTATATGCATTTTTAGATTTCAGTAGATTTTCTGTTTGGATTTTGATATTGAATCCTAGTTACATGCTGCTAATTTTTGTTTCAATCAGCAGGCTAAAACTTAGGCCCCTAACTGGTCTGAATGCCAACGTGAAAAATCAGTTAACCAGTCTATTGAAATTTCACAATTAATTTTAATTCATTATATGCTGTGTAATATTGTCAATTCTAATTTCATTTTTTGTTTTGAATGCAGACAACAGACCAGCTTCCAAACTCAATGGAAATCTGACACTCAGTTTTTTCCTCTTTTGAACAAAAATTGTCTGAGATGGTTACATAAATTTTTTATACTTTTTTTTTTCTTCCCCAGTCAGCTTAAAACTACCAGTACCTTGAGCACTTAGATCAGCAGGTGCTTACAGGAAGATAAGGAAGACAACACTGCAGGTGATTTCCTGGATCATTACATCCACAGTTCCATTATTATTGGCAGAATTACTCAACAAATAAAACTGATTATCACACATTTATTAGAAATGAGGAATGGAAAAAGTCCTTAAGTTTGACTTGCAGATATGAAGGCTAATATTTTTAAATGAATTCTGCCTGCATAAGTCTTCAGGAATTTTTCTCTTCCTGCAGAAGGATCGAGGTCATATTCTAAATTATATGATGACAAAGAACATTCTGTCCCATACAGAAAACTTGCAAAAATTTGCCTACGCTTTTAAATAATGTTTCAATACATCTTTGAGAGTTTCTATGAGGAAAGTAATAGGATGTAAATATTAATATACATATTTTGGACCTAGAAAAGTTAGGCAATGAACTCATGTTATCATACATGTTGATAATGGGATGTATCCATTTACAGGATTAATTTTTTTCTTTAGAATTTATCTTTTACTGGATCACAGAAACTTCAAGAACACCCATTATAATGGCATTTGATATTTGAATCAATGGGAGCCCTAGTCCATTTACCTTTTTTTAAAACAGCATGAGACCTATCTGCAGAAAATAAGTTTACATTCCCTTTGTGACTTCTCTGTCCTACCTATGAATTTAAAAGGAAAGTTTATCTTTTTTATTTCATTCTCAGAAATAGGTCACAGTGACTTCTAGAAGACTTAGCATTAAGGAATCTCTTTTCCTTTAGGAGATACAAATCTTAATGAAGAGAGCCAAAAATGTCTTACTCTTTAGAATAGGTTTATTACTGATTTATCAGTTCATTATCCTCCTAATTTCCCCATTTATAAATCTGATTAACTCTTGGACTATCCTCATGTCACTGTCTATGAGATATTACATTAAATCCTCTGATGACTTACTAAGATCATTTCCCTGACTTTCCTGAACTCTATAGATATTTTACGTGCCCTGAGGAAAAAAATATAATAGTATAGATTTGAGGCAAAAGAACTCTCAAGCTATTTAAGACTATTAGTCCTGAAATCTTAAGAAAATCACTTTAAATAACAACAATGTTGGTATATTCCTAGAGATGTTAATATATTTGGCCTGAATCTCCCTCCTCACTATGTTGGTATTAACAGCTATTTAAAGGTAGTGCTATCAAAAGGCGTTAAGTCTTCTTCCAATTTCACAACCTCTTTAGTATCTGTATTTCAGGAGTGGAAGACGGGGAAGAGGAAAAGACATAATGATAAATTTGATTCAAAGCCAGTGATATTTCCTTTCAAGCCCTGCCCTCCACTCCATCTTCCCCCTTCCCCATTTTATAATACAATTTGTTAAAACCAAGTCTATTCTTCTATGAGAAGACAAAAGGGTAAAATGCTTGGTGATCCACTTCAAGTACATTATAAGAATTCTTCATCACAAACAAGAACAGACATTATGGTGTACTTTGCATGTTCCGGAATGACATCTAGTAGTTCACCCAGAGAAATTAGGCTGCTATATTAAGCCTAAACAGCATAAGAAATTAGAGTCTTCCCAATTTATTTAGTTTCACTTCAGGGATGGTAAAGTGCTTTGCTAGCTTTTCCATTTTCACCATTCTGAATAATTAATTGTTTTAAATGCCATTTACATTTTCTGACGTATTTGAGCAATACTTAAAATTTCATAAATAATAAGCATGCATAATTTGTGTTGCAATTACTGAATTTATAATCTCCCTGAATGCTATTCAATGCATTACTAATGTACTTTTGGCCGAAAATTTCTAAATAGATGGCTTTCTAATATATGTATTATTTCCCCTAGAAGTACATTTCCCAAGATTTTCTTCATCCTATAGCTGGAAATAAAAGCAATGTGCTGGCTGCATATATTTAGATTTCAGGATTTATACCTAATTACATTTATAAAATGCAATTATAGCCATATTTTCCACTCTATAATTACAGAGCAATTGTTAAATATAACTTAAACTGCTTCAATATTTGTTAGAATGGAAATTAGTAATTAAAATTTGCTACAGTGAACCTCGTATAGTCTACAAATACAATAGTGCTAGCTCCTAATCCTCTCTAATCAAAGATGGCACCTCACCTCACATCTAGTCTGTGGCTCTATTCCACTTAGAGAATTACTGGAAGTAAGAGGATAAAAGCCCAATGTCCCTGCTGAAGTGTTGTGGTGGTACATCCCAACCAGCAGCCAAGCCCACGCAGTCAGTCAGTCAGTCAGTCAGTCAGTCACTCACTCGCTCACTTGCTCACTCGCCCACTCTACCAGTGGGATCAGGGAGAGAACTGGAAGACTAAAAGGTAGAAAACACATTAAAATGAAGACAGTTTAGCAAGGAAAACAAAAGCTGCACATGCAATCAAAGCAAAACAAGGCATTCATTCACCACTTGCCATGGGCAGGTAGGTGTTCAGCCATTCCAAAGAAAGCAGGGCCCCCTCACGTGTAACAGTGACTTGAGAAGACAAATCTCATCAATTTAAATGTCCCTCCCTTTCCTCTTTCTGTCCCCACATTATATACTGCCCATGACTTCTGACTTCATACAGTCTGGAGTATCCCTTTGGTCAGCTTGGGTCACCTGTCCTGGCTGCGTCTCTTCCCAAGCTCTCAAGCACTCAGAACTTCCTGACCAGATTGAGCACTTAGAAAGAAGAAAGAAGAAAAGGTCTTGGCTCTGTCCAAGCCCTGGTCAGGATAACAAAAATCATCTCTGTATTATCAAGCTGGTGTTCAGCACAAATCCAAGACACAGCTTCATACCAGACACCGTCAAGAAAATTAACTCCACCCTAGTCTAAACCAGCACAATAGGCTGCAAATTAATGATTTTTGTACTAAAATACTTAAACTGTGGGTTTAACAATCGTTACCGTGGAAGCTGCATTGGCTGTTATTGGTAAAACTAACTGCTTAAATATTCCATTTTATCTCCTTTTTTTGCATCCCAGGACATAAAGGGAGATGCTGAGGTGGGAATGCCTCAGGAGGGGACACCTCTTTAGGTCAGAGTGAGACAAAAAGATGCTCTCCCCCAGCTCCTTGCAATAATATATTGATGACCTAAGTTACATCACCCCTCTTCTCCTCCACAGCTCTAGAATGCTCCTGCTCTCCCCATTAGTACCCATTCCTTACTGCTCTTCCTCTGGATCCCAGTTAGTTGCTCCCCTGTATCCTGCCTTGGTATCACCCTTATTCCTTGTACCCATTGGCCCTCACACCTGGTGCTCCACCTCCCTTGTCCCATATAAAACCCTGAACCCTCCTATGTTTCTTGTTCTTCTGTCCCTGGACCCTTTCCATGTGTTGGCTAATAAACCACCCCTGGAACTCCAATCAAAGAACCAGTCCATCCCGCTTTTTCCATCGACCTGCAATCACCATTGGTAGTGCGAGTGTCTAGTGCTCGCTGAGCTCTCCCTTTCCTAGAGGAGACACTCTTGGTGAAGGCAGTGGTCTCAACAGATTCTGCTGTACCACCACATCCTTTCCCCTCAAGTAAATTCAGCATGCCTTCTTTTTTTTTCATGGTTTTGAAAATAAGAAATTTAATGGGGGGGACCACAAGAGACTCTAGGGCTCTCTAAGTCCATTATATGTCTCTAATAAATATAATAGGACTGATTCAGTAAATTTGGAGAAGCAATAACTTACAGTAACTACAGTTGTCTTATACTGATGGAGTCACAGTTAATACTTGAGCTTGCTTAGGGACTCCATCAGATGGAAATAGAATGAGATCACATGGGGTTTCTACTACTGGGGTGCCTGGAAGAAACAACTCCTGAACACTCTTCATCAGCTTTCTGAACTTAGACTTTTCTTCCTCTTTCCTTTTTTGGGTTTTTTTTTTTTTTTTGGTTAGGTTTTTTTGAGGGTTTGTGTTTGGTTGGTTGGTTTGGTTTGTTTTTTGGGGTTTTTTTTTGCAGTTGTTTTGGTTTTGTTTGTTTTCTTTTTTAATTATTAAATGCCCATACTGGTATTCGTGAGAAATTTTGAAGGTTATTAGACATCAGTCAGGAATCTCCAGTGATCAGGATCAGGTACATGAACATTTATAGTGAAAGGACTGTCCTATAATTGTAACAAAAGGCCTTTGGCAACTAATACTTAATTGCTCTGGTCTGTTTGAATCTTCAGTGAGCAGTGTTTCCAAGTAATTCTCTCAATTTAAAATAATTTAATTGCTAACAAAGCCATATGCAACCTGCACAGTGAATGGTTCAGTGATTAGTGACTAGAATTTCACTTAGGCAACGATTCATAGTGAAAGCTCAAGCTATCAAAATAATTCTGATTACACTGCTCAGTATAAGGATCAGGCTTAGGCTGAGAGAATTAATTTGACTTCTGTGAATCAGAGACTAATAGTAGTTCTTTTTACTGATGTAATTTATTATTATCAGATATTCACTTCATTGCAGTTATTTATTAACAGGAGGACAAAGGTAGCTTCATTTCAAAAAATAAAACCAACTATTAAAAACAAGCCTCCAAAGCAATCTACCTATCATATATGTGTTATATTAATAAGTTATTCTTCAAAGTAAACCTTACCCTATGGCTTTTAAATTTAGGGAACCACATCACACACATATGGAGAATCACACACAGAATCACCAGGCAAGATGAGACTTTTAAGACCATTGAGTCCAACCCATGCCCCAACATCTCAACTAAACCATGGCACTGTGTGCCTCATCCAATCTTTTTTTAAACATATCCAGGGATGGTGAGTCCACCACCTCCCCAGGCAGCCAACTGCAGTACTTTATCACTATTTCTATAAAAAACTTTTTCCTAATGTCCAACTTAAATTTCCCTGTTCATGTAAGCTACTTTATTTTTGCAGTCAATTTAAAACATAACAAAAATGAACAAAGAAAACCAAGCAAAAAAAAAAAGCTTTGTATGCTAATATCTTATCAGTACCTTGCAGACGACAACAGCATACCCTTCACTCATGTGAGGTATCACAATTATGCAAGTCTGAGAGGGTTTTACTTTTTCCCTTGTTTTGTCTTCTGTTAAAAGTATTGACAATATTGAGAAGCCTCAAAAAAGGTAGTTGTTAAATGATAAATTCTGTAATATACTGCATACTGTAAGAATCTGTGTCTGGATGGGCTGTTTGGGTCCAATCCGGCCAGCTGTGGACCCCAGCCCACATGGTCTTACACGGACGAAAGGCAAAAGATGAGAAGCACACTTCTCCACAGGGGGATAAATGTCCTCAGTTTATTTCCAGGAGACCCACCAGGTAGAAAAGAGACAATACAGAAATGAGACCACATGGAAAAGAGGCCAGGCCAGTTCTGTCTAGGGCGTTTTAAGAACTGGGGAAGGGGGCTGGAGGAGAGGGACTACAGCCAATGGGTACAGGTGATGGGAGGGGTTAGGGGAGGAACTGATCAGGGGAGAGGAGTGTGTGAGGGAAAAACCATGTAATAGGAGAGGGGAATCCCATGGGAAGGGGAGAACAAACCATGTGATATAACATAAACTATTCAGTGCATTATAAAGACTACTCAGTGCAAATCTCCAATCTCTCAGAACAAAACAACAACTACATAAACTATTTAGTGCAATACAATATAATGCAAAATATACTGCAACGTTAACCTTCCTCATCCAACTAGAAAATATTAACCTCAGGAACAACAATAACAGAGAAAACAATAATAACAACAAATCATATGATTGAAGGTCTCATTATTTCAAGTTTATTGGGTTATGTAAAAGAATGTGTTTTCTACAACTGCAATGTAAGTCATCCCTACAAAGAGATAAATTGATATTTGTAAACTAATAAAGGCTATCTAGACAAGCTCTGCACCCTCATGCATTACATCATTACCTTGTGAACATTCAAAAACACAGTTGAACATAAAATTCATACAATTATATAAACATGACATATCAGAAAAATGAAAGAATATGAGAATTGTTCTGATTACCTATGACTAAATCTTTGTTTTGATGTTTTATTTCCATAGATTCCTGGAGTAAATGATGGTTATAGAAGGTGAACAATGTACACTGGTACAGTTGGTACAGAAACGTCCCAGATTTTTTCTTTCTCTGTAATATGGAAATACAAATACACTACCCCATGCCTGATAGCTCTCCTCCTAAATTTAATGGAACTTTTTAGACATCCACAATCCACTGAATCCATAAACAGAAATTGCATTATCTTAGCTAGGATACCTAATAATAAATCCCTCATAACAAACATATACTTGCCAAGCAATGGAAAGTGGTGCTTGAACAAACACTTACTTGAATTACTCATCCTTTAAAGCACAGCAGAGTTTGGGGACAGTACATTGTGTCTGTGTCAGGGCCGTAGCTGGTCCGAAGAGCCACAGAATGCATTAGAATTTGTATAATTCCAGTACATGCCTTCCTTGACTCAGCTGTGATGGCTTTAACTACATTTAGCACAGTGACAGGGGCAAGTTCACATGTCCTTGTTCTTCAGTTCCTGGGCAGGCTTGAATGAGAACACACCCACCTTCTCTGCCTGAACAAAGCTGCTATACATAGGTTTATGAGAGACAGCTGAAAGCTGTTTCACCCTTCTGCAGTGATGCACCTGTTTAAAACCAAGCAGGAGTAACAGTTTACTGATAATGCGCTCAGAAGTGCTCTGCCCACCTGTTGCCTTGTTAGGGAAAGTGTTGAGTGCACTGGAAAGGAGCTATTCTCCCTTAATTATGCTTGGTGTTAATTATGAATAGAGTTTGTATTCAACATTTCTATTTCAGTATAAACTTACATCAGACAAACAACATTCTCTATTTGGCAGCATCTCAATTACAGTATAGACAGACTGACTGTTTTGAGAGGAAAATAAATGAGTAAGAGCATTAGGCATAAGAAGCAAAACACAGATCAACAAGTCATATTTACATAACTGTCAAATCAGCTTCTGCCAAACAGCTGAATGAGTTCTTCCTTAAGGAGAAGTTTCTTTTGGTATCTTTCACACAGATCCCTATTCCTATACAATGTGGTTTCCAGGTGCCTTGTACAAGTTGGGGGTGTGAACATGCAGAGTAAGTTCCAACCTATGAGTGGCACATTTAAATGCCCAGTTATCTGAAGGAAACCAAATTCAATTCGCTGGCTCTCTAACTGCAAATAACCTATAGTAATAAGGTTAAAGTGAAGAAAGTGTGCAGAAAATCACACCATGAAAAGCCAGTGTCCATCAAGGAGACAGGGGAGTCCTGCAACTTTATTTGAATAAAGGGAGAGAGTCCCCTGGGGCACACGCCTGCGGGGTTTTCTCTATCTTGGTTTCAGAGGGCACAGCCTCTTTTTATCCCAAACTCCCAGCCACATATTGCCCTGTTCCTTTCCCCATTGGCTGAGGTGCTAGGAAGATACAGCCTTCCCAAACCACCTACCACATATCCCTCCTTGAACCTACTATTTTACCCCAAAGTCCCTAAGTTCCCTCAGGCTTGTGCAGACCCCCTTGTCTGTTTTAGGGGCCAAGGTGCCTGGGCTCTGTAACAAACCTGCTGCTTGAAGTTATAGAGATGCTAAGACCCATTTCAAAGATGTTAACACCCATCCCTTCACCCACGGAATTTTTTGTAAAGACATTAGCCCACATTTTCCCTGTCAAAGTCATTACCTACTCATACTGTTCCATGGTGCATGATGTACTGAGGAGACTGAACATTTAATGACCAGATGTTCCCAGCTGGCTTCACCGGCCTCACTGGAGGGCACAGCTGAGCCCCTCAGACATGGCAAAACAAACGTGATTGGTCCAGGAAGCTCAGAGAATGAGGCAAAGAAGATGACTCTTTCTCAGGACAATGGGAACAGAGCAGCCTTTGTTTTAGATAACAGCTCTCCACAGCTGCATGGATTGGCCGGAGATGGCAGCTCCTCCCTCAGCTGATCAGACCAGTATAGGGAGAATGAACACAACTTCAGCCAGTGCAAAGGACAAAACCCAGACAATCAGCAAAATAATTTGGAAGTAAAGCAACAGGCTTAAGCTGGTTTCAGCCCACATAGTCCCTCCTGGCATGTGTGGAAACACCCAGTGTTGGGAGGGTGAATGTATCACAAAGACTGGCAATGGGAAATACATTAGTATTGTGTTTGAAATGTGTATTACTATTGGTATATTTTAACAAGTGTAACCTGCAAGTGTTGTGTTTTCAGTATATATTGTGTCACTCTGCTAAATCAGAAATCCAGTGTAACAGAACCTGGGGAGAGCATTTGACTACAGCAGTCTAATTGTCCTACTCTATTTTAATTGCTAGCAAAGTGAATTTTTTTCCTCCGATTGAGTGTGTTTTGCCCATGACAGTAACTGGTAAGGGATGTCTCTGTCTGTACTTCAATGCATGAGTCTCCTTGTCCTGTTGAGGAGAGCAGTTGAGTGGCAGTCTGGTCAGCCCAGATCAACTCACCACAGGGACCTCCACTGAAACAGACAAGTAACCAACTACTGCTTAGTCTTGACTAATTCAATTTCAGAATAATAAAAAAATGTCTAGTTACAAAGAGAACAATATGACTTATAAACTAATTGTGAGATGAGAGTGTAAACCATTCAGCAAGTATTGTTAAGTGACCTTGTTTTTGCTGTTGAAAATCTACTCCACTATAAGAGTTCCACGGCTTTGTACTTCAATTCATACAAAGGAAAATGTAAATAAGGCTGTAGGAAGACTCTGTACCAACTACACAAATGAAGAGAGCTAACAGTGAAATATCACTGCATTTCTTCCTTGCTCAGGTCGTAGGAATATTGTATCTGACTACTCAAGATGGGATTATAAATCATGCTGTAGAGATTAACTAACCCTCACGAATCATTCATTGCTTTAGAACATTTGTCTTCCCATGGATAAGATTCCATAAGTAACAAGACTTACTGGCATATACATGCATTAAAAAGAAAAATGCTTTAATGCACAGGTTGAGGTGAATGTTCACTCTAACACAAAATGACATTAATGCTACAAAATCCATATCAGTCTAACTTACATCTAAAATTCTATTACTACATTATTGATTAATCACTTGAACTTTAAATTTAGTTGAGAATGATCTGAATGATTCAAGTACTTTATCAATTTATTTTAGAATACCTTGCCTGTCAAAATGAAGGGACTGGAAAGTGTTCTTTACATGAGACAAAATTCCCTCTTACATAGTTGCCTATGAAAGTACATGGTACAATCTTATGTTACAAAACCAATAAGCATTGGAAGAACAAACAGCAATATTTTTGCTGATATTTCAGCAAAAATTTTTTTTTGGTATTTCAGATATTTCATATTTCTTTCAAAAATATACTTTTTTAGCAAATAATTGTATGATGGTTTGATTTTACTACTGTAACCCACACTGATGAAAGCCAAAACTTTCTAATGCATTACTAACTCTCTGCAGAATCCATATTCAGTATTTGCTAAAGCATCCATAGGAGAAGAACATGTACTACCAAACCAAGTTGCAAGTAGCAACTGGAAGTTGTTCTATCTGCTTTTTCCTAACCTATCTGCCAAAAATCTCAGTCGTGGAAAGAATTTCTCTTTAGTATCATATTTTATCTGTCCGTTCCTCTAGCTAGGTAGTAAAACCTTATACACTATGGTTTAAAACATTATATTATATACATTATAATATATATACTTCTAAACAGCATGTGGCTCATACCATTTAGAAGTATATATATGTTTACTCATCCTAGACCTTAGATCATGGAGGGAAGCAAAATATTTCTCTTACCCTGAACTTTTATTCTATATTAAAATTAGGAAAGTTTAAGTGTATTGATTTCAGTTGGATCCAAATTTGGCCTGACGTGATTCATACAAAGAAGGATTTGTATGGGTTTTACTGGAACTTCCTCTATTGAGGAAAAAAAAACCCCAAGCCCAGGATTCAGATAGCAGAACTAATTTAAACCCAGAAAGTAATGATAACTAAAGATACAAAAATAATGATACAATTTGAAATACTATGGCATGAAGATAGAAGGAACAAAATATGATTTAAAACATTCTTGAGGAATGCTTTTTAAAGAGAAAACCAAATGAACAAATAAATACTTATTTGTGTCATGACATCATCTTCTTCCTTTTATGTACAAGTACAAGACTATCAGCCAAGAGATCTTAACCATTCTGTCTGAACATCAAGACATTTGATGTTACCCATTCTATCAAAACATCCAAGAATTTTTAACTTGATAGTCCATCTGGGTGGGCTTAACTTTTTTATACTTCCCCTGACTTGAGTAAATTGCATATATTTCTACTTATAAAAATTATTTGCTATGTTTGGTTGTTTTTTTTTTTTTACGTGAACATCATTCTTAACTTTGCATACAGTAGAAAAGACATTGAACTTTAACTCATACATTTGTACAGTCTGCAATGTGCACATGTGCAGAGACATGTGAAAGCATTTGTTTCATCTGACATACTGGATGTATAAACTAAGCAACTTGTAAAATTCACACTCAAATATGTAACTCTTGATGCCAATCCTTTTCAGACATGTCTTCCATTAAAGGTGGGCAATTATTCCACCATCTCAACATCTCAGAGTAGAAAACCTTTCAGTCAGGTGATCAGAAAGCACCTTTAGTTATCTAAATGACATCACCCCAAAATGTGTTTAAGATCAAATGATGCCTCATATTGATTGAAAAGATTTTTTTTTTTATTTACAGTTATATGACTGAAGACAACTGAAATTAAGTTATTTAGCAATTTACAAACTGTTGGGATAAAGCTTTCTGTTTCTTGTTAAAATAAATGTATAATTTATATTGTAGATGACTAAATTATCTACCTGAAAAAAACTTATTCAAATTTATGTTGAATGAATTACACTCCAAATACTTAACATTTTCTTACTGCAGTGTGATACATATGCTGATAAGAGATTCACCTAAGGGAGTCACACTTTGTAAGCTTCAGGGAGAGAGGATTTATTATTTTGCCCTCTAGCAGAAACTTTTGTATGTACTTCTCTAAAACGTCCTACCCCACGTGTTCTTCCCAATGCATCACAACCAGGACTATTTAAAGATAATGTTTATCTTTCACTGATTGTTTCAATAGATCATCTAAATTACATGACCGGGACGAAACTCATACAATGGCTTTTTTTATTTATAAAACAATGTGGTGGGAATATGTCCAGACATTGGTTTTTTATTTATAAAACAATGTGGTGGGAATATGTCCAGACATTGCTTTGATCATATTTGATGCATGCTCATAATTTTACTTTCAATGAAGATTTTGTTCTCCTGATTATCAAGTTTAACTAAGGGTGGAGAAAAAAAGAAAAGTGAAATCCCTATCCTGAAAACAAGAAAGGGACAAAAAATGTTGCCAATGCGCACAAGCATTTAGGAGCTGAGAAATTTGGCACCAGCAATCATCACAGGTGAGACTGAGCTGATTTAATAATTATATCCCAGGCACTCATGGGAATACAATCACCAAAATCGAAGAGCCTCTAATTAACAACCAAAGCCAGTTAACTTAGTCTACTACCAGTGACTAATTAAATTGAAGAATGCTGATTTCACAAGGATTTTGGAACTATCTGCAGCATAACGGCAAGATGAGAGTCAGTATTTCACTGAGATAGAAATAAGAAAGCAGCTGCAGTGCTAAGCAACAGAACACAGTGCTAGGCAACAGAACACAGTTTGATGATTTGTGCCCCAATTATGTCTGTAGTACCTTCCAAACATGCAGAGAGTTGGAACATAAAATTTCTCCCACTTTCTGTATTTGATTCTTTTTGTCTTAGCAGAAATCAGTGTGTACTGGTCAAAAAATATCTAAAGCTAAGGCCAGGAAATATGAAAGAAGGAAGTAAATAGAAAGACTGAAAATAAACATTAATGTGATTCACTGCCATATAATATATTTCTAGCTTGGATATTATGTCAAACATATTTTCTCTTACACACACTCACAAAGGGGTACACCAAACATCATAAAAGAGAGATACTTCTTGTGAGGTATCTTTTTGTTGAGATATTTCTCCAGTAGGCAGCAACTGGTGAACAGTGCAATCAGTGATATTAGGAACTTCCCCCCAACAAAAAGGTTGATTATCTGTTGAAAAACCTCAAATACAGTGATTAAACAACAGGTTTATCTCCTGTAGTCAAATGTAATTCAGGCCTAAATTTCTATAACTGATCCTAAACCTAGCCAATTTTAGGTTAATTGGCTCTTCTGGACAAAGTTATGACAACTCTTAAACTCTTTGCAGTACTTAATCACCATTTAGTGCTGGGACTTAGTCTGAAAATCATCCTTTAGTGTATTTTTTCTTGCTTGTCTGTCAAGCAGCAATCAGTCCATAACATATGTTACAACATTAATTCTATGGTAAAAGCAAACTTTGCAATGAAGAATTAAAACACAAGTGTCTTCCATATGTATTGCTATATAACCAATATTGTAAGCAATGGACCAGAGGGAATATTTTTCCTGCTCAGAATCACAAAATCAGAGTTATCCTCTAGAGAAGGAGACCTTTATATACAGTGGGATTGTAAGCACATCTAAACATTTATTTTATATATTCCTTTGATATCTTTCTGTTCATAAAGGATACAAGCAGGTAAAGATATATGTTGACTGCAGTTGGTGCTGATAAGAGCAAGGCCAAACAGAGTTATCCTTCTGTGAAGCTGGCCTGTGCAAACATATGGGCTTCAGTTATTGACACTTGTGCTGAAATGGTAAATCTGCTATTTTGTTTGTTGGTTTGATTTTTATAGTGTATTTGTTTAAGCAAGTTTACACAGCTTGGGGATAATTATTTGCTAGGAAACTACATCTCTCCAGACCTTCTTTCTTACTTTCATACTTGTCAGCTCTTCCTAGCAGCCTACCTTTCAGAGTACTCTTAACTCATGTTAAAGCCAACCTGTGTTTATATTACATAATATTTTTGTTCACTACAATTATGGAAAAAATGTATAAATAAATGCCTTGCCTAGGATTTTGCTTGTTCCTTACATTAAAGACTGTCTAACTGAAGGAGACATATAGTGCTATCTGTTGAAATATTTTAAAATTATAATTATTTTGATCTCCAGATGAGTTCAAACGTAAATGCCAAGTATTTTACAGACCAAGTTGTTTTTACATTGCTTTGTGGTTGTTAGCTAGCTAATCACAGGACAGGACAACAGTTATTAACAGATATTATATTTAATAAAATGCCAAGTTCATAAGGTTCTTATAATTAAGAACTCCAAAAATAATTTCCATTAATTTTATATACTTCAGAATGTCACTGAAATATTATTAATAATAATTTCTTCTGAAAAAAAACCAAAATAAAAAAGGCTATGTGCCTTTCCTTGGGGTTTTTCTACACCACAGAGGACAGAGCAAATCCATTGGCATCTGCAAAATAAGAATATCACATTCTTTTTTCTAAAATAATTTAAGAGAGTAAACAAACACAAAAACCCTCCGAACTTTTACGATATAAGTTTTGAGGAACCTTCCTCAAAAACCTCATAGTGAAGTACATGTTACAATAGTACACACATTGAAAAATTTTGGGGCAGGATCAATGGCAAAAAGAGAAATTTTTCAGGGCATTGAAAATACTTGAACGTAGGAAACAAAGTATTTAACATTGAAACTCATTTAAAAATGCCAAAAGTATGAAAATTATATTAATAAAGAAATAAATATGAGGATAATGATTCTAGACACTTTGGAAATTAAACAGTCATACATTTTAATTTAGAAGAGAAACCAAACAAGGAATTACTAATAACCTAATCTGTGGAGGTCAAAATTCTTTAAATAACTACATAAACATAGAAACTTAGTACAGTGTTGGCAACAGTACTGATTTTCTTAAAGAACCCATTTTAAATTAAGATATAGTTGTGCTTTTAAACAAAGACTTACCTAGCCAAGTAACACCATACAAACAGCAACCACAAATACTTTATCTTCTTGTTCTATAATCTATTTTATGAGAGCAAGAAGCATTACTTTTCATGAATGCTACTGCTCACATGTCTGAAATTTAAACAGTGTTTTGGGGAAGGTATTAGATTTTATCCAATAAATACTAGTTAAGACTACAGAAATGTTGATGATTCTGTAAAAACCATTCTTGTTGTGAAACATTATTGAGGTAAAGGAGGTATAAAGGGAGAACATTTGAAACTTACAGAAATAGGAGTTATTTTTGGTAACATAACTGTATATTCTTTGGTCTTTTATAAGTTCATCTTTGATTAGAATGCAGCAACAACTTCAGTTTAAAAAAAAAATTTAAAAAAGGGACAAGGTTAAAATGACAAATGAGTACAACCTTTTCAGTTTCATTTATTTATGACTCACATTTAAGAGAGGAACTCCTACTCTGTAAAAGTGAACTCCATTATACATACCAAACATGATCATTGAATTTTTCCTGTACCTTAATTAAAATATACTAATTTCATTAAGAATGACAAAAACATCACAAACAACAGGACCAAACCAAAGTGGGCCAGGTGAAAATCTCTTAGCAATATTCATAAAATAGTTATAAAATTTATAATATTTAAATTTAAGTGAATTCATCCTTTCAAATACATCTTCATTAATCTATGTTCTTACTTTGTACTATAACATGTACAAAAAACAAGTGGGAAAATATATTTTTTTACATGTGTTTGCTAGAACACATGTAACTGGTTTCTGATACTAATGGCTCATCAAACACAGTGCCTGCCATCCTTTCTTATTCTGCCTATTTGTTTCTATTCCTAATGTTTCTGCTAAACTCTGAATTCCATTTGCAAGCTCTTTACAGTACGTGGTTTGGGAAACTATGAGATATATATATATATGTATATATACATGTATATATATGTATATATATGAGTATATATATATATTTATATACAATTAGATGCAGTTAAGAGATGGACAGAGAATTCACTTTAAGTTAAAGAAATAAACAGAAACTCATGCAATTTCTTATTTTTTTCAACACAGATCTTAAAATTCCATTTTTTAAGAAAAACACCAGTTTATTTCCTGGATGCAATACAAATAGAGGGACATCCTCAATATTTTTGAGGATCTTTGGTGTCCAGAACTTAGCAATGAAACATTTTCAGTATGCTCTTTTATACTTTTAAATAAATATATTTGGATTCAGGGTCCCAACCCTACATTTCAGAGAACTGATTTTTTGAAGATCAGTTCACATTTTTCTTTTATAAGTTATATGCAGCTGCAATAAGGAAAGTGGTGAATTAGTTTTCAGTTAAATAATCACAGACATACGTGCATCTTAAACTGGAGTTTTTTATTGTACTTGGGTTTTGTTGGACCATACTATTTGCTTCCAGGTTGGCAGGTTGGAGCACTTCATTTCACAGTTAGCTCCCTTTTTTTTTTTTTCCCTTTTATTTTTTTACCTAGTAAATGTATAGCTTAATTTATTGTAGTTGGCCAACATCTTACAGCTGGCCAGCCCACTTTCTATTGTCTTCTTAAGTTACTTGTTCAGAGATTTTTATCAAGTCAGGCTAAAAGCAACCAGAGAATTCAAGTATTTTCAGCTTTCATTAATTCAACAAGAATTGCCTTTCCCTACTAACAGATTTTTCCAGCTTATTTGGCTTACTTGTGAGTTCTGTTATGGGATTTGGAAGGTATCTGTATTGCTTTAAATTCATTTAGTAAACCCCAAGAGAGTTTCAGAGGCAAAGCTTCTTAGCAAAGGATTGCAGACTTATTGATGAGACTAAGTTCTGCTAAAACTTTCGCAACGACTGCAGTTCAATACAATTCAGTTACTCAGAGAATTTAAACTCATTTATTTGACTTAATATTTATCACTTCATTTAAGTTCTGCTATGTGGTATGCAGTGAAGACTGTATATGAACACATAGGAATGCGTAGAGCACCTTCTGGATTACCAAAAGAAAATAAGTTAAACCAGGCAATTAAAGGAGACATAAATATATATACACACACACAATGTTTTAATGTGGGAATTGTTTGTGCTATTTTATCAATAGTTTAAACACTAATAACCACAATTGGTTATCTAGAAGCAGAAAATCTAATGCCTTTAAAATAATCTAAAAATAATCTAATCTAAAATAATCTAAAATTTTTTCACAACAAGCTGAACAAAAAATTATAAAACACATGGCATCAATACAATAAAATAGATGGCACCAACCATCTCTCTGTTGGGTTAAAAAAGGTATGTGGTTACCAACCCTCAAAGTTATATATTTAAATTCCACTTTGTGCTTAAGAAGGTCTTTCTCAACTGTGCCCATTACTGAAAAATCATTTTGTATCTCAAGACGCCTTATCCCATATAGATAACTTATGACAGATAAGTAAATTAAATCCTGATTTTCTAGACCAAGGGCAGTGCAGTAGAAAATCCTTTCTCTCGCAGTTGCAGTATAAAATATAATATGTCTTAAAAGTTGTCTTGCCCAAACTCAAACCACAGTCCTAAGAAAAGTGACATAAAAGAACGACAGAAAAAAAAAAAAAAAGAGAAAACATCTTACATGCCTAATTTAAAACTGAAACAATTGGTTGAAAATGGTTTGTTTGAAAAGGGTAGGCCAGAAAAAAAGAAACAAAAAACAAACAAACAAAAAAAAAACCCACAAAAACCAAACCAAAAAAAACCAAACAAACCAAAAATCCCACAAACAGAACAAAGACCGTATGCTGAGTTGATGTTCAAAACTTTTAAATTTCTGGCAAAGACCTACTTTTCCCCGAGGTTCCCATACCTCTGGATATGCCCCATTACTTCAAAGGCCAATGCTTTAATCATAATAACAGAAACAGGCGCCCTGTCTACAGGACTGGAGCTCAGACTGGATCTCAGACTTCAGGCTCAGTTTGTCTTCTGCCTCACACACATCACTGGTATTTTGAACCTGAAAATGCAGCTTTGCATCCTCAATGAAATGAGCAGCTTTTCCTTGGAACCCTGGACTTAAAAAGTCCAGGAAACAGGCACTTTAGACACTATCTAGAACTTAAAACATTTTGCGTGCATGCATTCTGTAGTCCATATACAGCCAATATTCCCAAAATTTTGCAAGAAGGACAAAATATGACAGACCTAACACAAAAAAATCCCTGACATCTAAAGTCAGAGAAAGATATTAACTTTTTATTAAATATTTTTTTTTAAATGTAACTCGATAAAATATATATAGTGGTGTCTATACTTAACCCCAGCAAGGGATATTTTGATAAGAGGATGTAACTGAATTTCCTTAAAATTACTGAGGGACTTCGGGACTTGCTGAAATTATCTCTCTTGTTTAATTTTCCATTTGGACACGAAGAGCTGAATATGAATCTTCATAGAACTGGGGAACATACTGGTGGAAGAAAAAGCCCTTAAGTGATGTCTTCCCTATGGAAAACTATTCTACAGCCTAATGTATCTTCCTGTCAGAACGTTTTTCATTCTATTTAGTATAGGCTTTTCCGCTCCCAATTCCATCATATTATTAATATATATCTTAATGTACAACATTAAAACCACTTCTAGCCTTCTTGACATTTACATAATTATATTCTTATGGATGCCCTTTTGAGTCAAAGTGAAGGTGTCCTTATTTCACTGCTAAAAAGTTTCCTTCATTCCATCTCTTCAGTGTTTTTCTCTTCTTCATTAAAAATAAATTATCTCCCAGTGCAGTCCTTTCATCCCCTTCAATTTCTTCTAATTTGTTTGTTGCAAGAAAGAGAGGAAATAGAAGTGCCACTTCCCTCACATGGGATGGAGCTTTTAAACCATCCTTCCATTTCATCAAAGGAAGATGTAGCCTTGTGGAAGAAATTCCTTCATAGGAACATTGGATGCCCATGCTACGGGTTCAGCAGTCCCCCTTGTGACACAATCTTCAACAGATGCTAGCAGAAATTGACAGCTGCAAATATTAGTAGGCAGGCAATCTATCAGGTGAGAAATTCACCCCTGAACAATTTTCAGCTTTCATTCTCTAGTTTCACAAACTCTTCCGCTCTTACTTTGTCACCACTCACAAAAGGAAACACCAAAACCCACACAACCAGTCAAATAGCAACAAAAGCAGCAAAACCAGTTCTGGAATATGGAAGTGAATTTTGATATGTGCTTTATTTTCTGTGATTCTAGTGCTTTACTAAAGGTTTCTTACTTTGGTAAGCTTACAATGCTTTAATTTCCTTGAAGGCACTGCACCTGAGAAATGAAGTGAAATTTTCTAATCAAATTGTGACATTGTTTAGATATGAGGTGTAGCAAAAAATCTGTATCGAAATCTTAATAATGAAAATCAAAAGTGAATATAGCATCATGCAAATTCAAATGCACTGCTGAAGTCCTTACCTACATCAGAGATGAGAGTCTGTGATTGTCTTTTTGAAGGGCTTCTGGTTTTTTTCCTCTTAAAAGGTGAGATACATTAGAAGATATTATACAAAGGTGTGTTGTTAAGTGTTGCTGAAAAGTTCCAGTCACTTGTATAATATATACTTGTCGCACATATTTTATTAGTTGCCCAATTTATCCCTAAAGTTTTTGATTTTATTCCCCATTTATTCATTCAGATGAACATGTTAAAATAGCAGCTCTTTTGAAGACTTAAGAGTACTAAAAGGCCATCTCTTAGATCGTCTCACTCTGACAATTTGATCCTAATAATAAATGTAGGATATTTCTTTATTCTTTGAAACAAATTATGCCAAACAAGCTTCTCTCTGAATAACATAGAAGCGTGCCAGCTGGTTTGGTATTTCTCTGAGGTAAAGCATGTACAAAGAAATCAAGGACTAATTTAACAAGGTAATCATCTTTGCTTGTGTCCTCACAAACGCGTTAAATGGAGTGGAGTACTCCCTCTAAACTTTGGTGCACCTTCGAAGAGTGTACTGGGAGCCAGCAAAAAAAGATAAAACAGGAAAATTGCTGTGACATGCATCTCATGGATAGAAATGTTCTGTTACTGGATTGTGGAAACAACTGAAGGGTCTCTACTTGATTCAGTCTGGAATTGATGCAGTCTTCAATTTTCATTTTTTATTTTTTGAGAACGTAGAGAGAATGAGTCAAAATACATAAAATATAGTTACTGAAATGTGAATTGAAATCAAACTCAGAGAAGTGATCTAGATTACATTTTAGGAAGAAATTCTTCACTCAGAGGATAGCAGGGAATCCAAACAGGTTCCACAGAGAAGCTGTGGGTGCCCCATTCCTGGTACTGTTCAAAGACAGGTTGGATTGGGCTTTAAGCATCCTGTTCTATGGAGTGGCATCCCACCCAATGCTATGAATTAATGAGATGATTCGTTACTAGAAATATTTGAAGGACAGAAGGGTAGAAATAGAGATACAGGAATTGGTAGTTCCTGTGACTTTTTGATTAGACAGTTTTCCTAAATTGCACACTAACACTATTGGGGCCCTGCTATTGTTCATAGCCTATAGCACTAAATTCGTATCAAAACAAACAAATTAACTAGCACAAGCATAAAATAAATGAACAACTGTTGTGAGCTCAGTATCAGTGTTGGATAATAGGCTGCATCCAGGGATGGGAGTAACTGCTCAAAAAGAAGCTGCACCATTATTGCTACAGATGTTTCAAATAGACCTACATGCTGTAATATATTTGATACAATTTAACTCCAAATTTTGCTCTACTGTTTGTTCCTTTTGAAGTTGTAAAAGTTGAAATTTAGAAGAATTCATTTATAAAAAAAGGAACTTGAATGTATGAAATATATATCACACCATACAATATTAATAACAGAAATTTACAATTAAAATTCTATGCAATGTATGGGTTTATAGTAAGGGTACATTTTTAGATAATAAATTTTTCAATAACTAATTGCTTTGTTAAATAGAGATGGTAGGTTTCATATACTGTGGAGAGTTTAGTTCAAGCATGGCTTAAAGAAAAAGGCCATGAAGGCATACAGTTGAGCAAAAAGTAAAAGGTAGTTGCAAAGCAGTCCCAAAAGCAGTTCCCAGTCTGACTTCTATAAACAATTAGGCTCTCTCATGCATCACTTTATAAACAATAAGGTTCTCAGGCAGTCTTCCCATAACAAGCAAAACACCCTCTCTGGGAAAAGATGGCACCCTGAGTGTGGGATCTCAGCACCTCAGGATGGAGGTGCAGAGAGGCCGAGACCACCCTTGGGGGGCTCGGGAATCCTGGAATGTTGCCAGAAGTGTCTGGTGGCAGGATTTTGATCCTACACAGGAGATGAGACCTGTATGAAGACTGGGAGGATTCCACTGGGTGAATGGTGAAGGGATAAGTTAGTTAAAGTGTAAAACACAGGGTTTAGGATTTTGGTACAGGGGGGTCTAAAGAAGTAAGATGGAGGAATTGGGGCGTGTCCTGTCCTTCTTCTTCTTCTTCTTGGCCTCCATCTTCTGTGGTGGTGGTGGCACTTTGGGATTGGTCATTACTAAAAGTGCACCGGTTAATAAGGGTAGAAGGTATTGGAGAAAAATGATAAATATTGTACACATAACTTAGGGTATAAAGATAAGTGACCGCCCGGGGGCTTCGGGAGTGTGCCCATGGCTGACTTGCTGTGCAGACCTCTGTCGGGCTGAAAGAAAATCTTTTAGATAAACAATTAATAAACACCAAGACCGAGACAAGATCAGAAGTCTCTCCTCGTCCTTTGAAGCGTCGGCTCTCCAAGGCCATCCCTGGGAATTCCCTGAGAATTCCAGAGCACCTAAAATAGCAGCAGAAAACCTTACAAGCCAAAACAGCCGAGAAACCGAGCAAATGGCATTCTCTGAGCTATCTCCGGTAATAAATCAGCTGGACATAAATCAGCCGAGCAAAGAAGAACACAGAAAATCTACACCTGAGAACAGATATGGAAGTTTTGGGAACCTTTCATATCACAGTGGGAACGCTGGTTCTGTTTTTAATAAACAATCATAGGTATTGTAAAACAAAAGGAGTGGTTAGAGTTTTCTCTGTTAGCCTATCATGAGCTTGGATTTTGCAATATGCATGAAGTTAATTAACACTATTATATAAAGTGGCTGATTGATCAATAAATCCGAGTTCGATGCATCAAAGGATGGTCGTCTCCCTTCACTTCAATAATATACTTATTCATCAACACATTCAGCAAGCATCTAATTTTTTTACTTATTACCATCAGTAAGAAAAACCACTCCATAAATAAATACAGCTTAAGGTCAAGACAGGCTTAGGACATCAATTAATCATTCATTTATAAGTGTGCTATTATAAAGTTACAATCCATGCAAAAATATTCTAATTATGTTAGACAGGAAAAAAGAGAAGTATAATGGACACTAAGCAGTGTCTTTTTGATAAATATAGAACAATAAATCAGTAGTGGAGCAGATTTCCCCTTGTGCCCAGCTCTCTGATAGGAAGGAAACCTCAGATACTGGCAGTCGTATGATGCTGAATCACCACTGGAGCTGGGCTGAAGGCAAGAGCCAGGGCACGTCATCTGGAACTCATCTTTGTCCTTGAGTATTTGTGCCATAGAAACTCTTTGCTCAGGGCAGAGCAGGTGGAAGCAGAGAAGCCACAGGAGCAATCCTGAAAAGAGCCCAGAGAATAAGCTGGCTGATCTCATTTTGAGCAGCTGTAGCTGTGGATGCTCTGAACAGCAACAGTAGTGGGAGGGCCAGCTCTGTGTGATCAGAGGGCTTTGGCTGTTGTGATCTCTGAACTAATTCCAACATGTCAATGAAATGGCACATCAGGACAAAAAAAAGACTGTAAGGAATTTAATAGCTTAGGGGAGGTGGGCACTACTTAACTTAGGCCTAAAAATAGATTTGAGAAGAAAAGAAAACTAAACTTTTATGAATATTAAAGAGAAATAAAAATGGGTTTGGTTTATTTTTGTTCCCCTGTGGGTATCATTATTTACTAAATGATAATTTCTTATGATAATTTTAAAATCTTTTCAATGAATAGGGCATTAGTACAAAGGAACTCTGAGCATCATCTGTAACAGTGTGACTAAAAGCACTTTTTTCTGAAAAGTCACAGTTGTTTATATTTCCCTCTACATAATTAGACACTACAGCAAAAATGAAACCCAGAATTGGAATGCTCAAATTTGCATATTTTATAGGATAGAAAAGTAGAATAACTGTTGCAGTGCTAGTTTTGAGCAAAGACAACCTGGATTCTATTTCCTAATTGGCTTTAGGTGTCCTATTTAATCCTTAGAAAATCAAAGCTAGAATTTTATAGGTATTCAACTACTGGTTTGAGTAACGTAAAAAACTTTTTCCAGTCTCTCTGGAAAGAGATTCAGGTCATCTGATTTTAGGCCTTTAATTTAAAAATGTGAGGTTCCCTGTGTATGAATTTATGTAGTCACTGGAAAAAGGCAGCTCCTGACAGAGGAGCTTGTGACTAAGCAAGGCATCTAAATTAAATCCCACAAAAGAAAAGGATATCTGGTGCATATCATACAGAGTTAGATATTTTTTTACCTGAATGTTTCTCTAATAATGTATTTCTTTCCTAGTTTTTGTTGTGGTTTCCCTATCAGGTGCTGATATCTTTCCCTTATTTACCTTGCAGTAGATTCTTGAGACTTAATCATACACTGTTTAGGGAGCTCTTCAAAAAGGAAGCAAGACTCAATAAAACATTTTGTGAAAAGTGATAGAAATGGTCAAGAATCTGAGAAAAAAATTGAAATTTGTGAGAATTGGTTGTGCTAAAGAAAAGGATGAAAGAGGTTGCTTAGTAAATAAAGAACAAATAAAAATTAGAAAAATTATTTAAAGCAAATGATTGTATTCTGTGTTTCAAAGACAAGGAAATATTCAACCGCATGAAAAGATGACAACTGGTTCACTGATAAAATTATCTTTCTCATATTGTTGTTAAATTGTGGAACCCATTGCCAATTAAACTTATTTTAAAAAGCAACCATAAGCATAGCAGTTGCAAATCTGCTGGTTCAGGGCTTTAGAAAGTTTCCTGTGATACAGCTAAGAGCATATGATCAAATATTGCAACATTACTGCAGTTTTTACCCTGTTTATCCCTTTATCAACAGTGTTTCAACTTATGCACACTGTAGCCCAGACCAGCTGTGACCAACTGATATTGTTCAATAAACCCTTCTTATTTTGAGTTTATCACAGTCCAACAGCTCAGGCATAGCTATATCTAGCAGCTATGTCTGAGGACATTAAATCTGTATTTATACCTTTAGAAATTAAAATATGTTCAAACTTTGTCAGTAAAATATCTCTCTGTCCTTTCTGGAAAGTTCATTCACCTTTTTCTGGTCAGATACAGCAGAGTGAACTGCGTGACCTTTGAAGACAAAAAGGTACAATATGTCCTAGACACTAAATATTATGGGTATGAATTTTGAAATACTCAGCATTGATTCTAAGCTCAATTCCAGTCTGACTGAGGTTGACATGAGCTCTGAAAAGGTAAAAAAGGTTGTGATGTCAGAATAAAGATGCATCCTACAGCATCTTGCTGCAGGCATACTCCTCCAAAGGTACCAGCCAATAAGACAAGACAAAGACACAACTGGGAATTTAGTTATTAAGAAGACAGAGATGAAAGGTGTCATCAGGAACTGCATGGAGACTGCGTTGCTTGCTTTGTGAAGTAACAAAGTCCACAAAGCATTCAGTCAGTCAGTCCTTGGGACTTAAAAAGAGAAACTGCAAAGAAAAATGTAACTCATAAATAAATAAGAAAGGAGCACTTGATATGTAAAATTCCTGCAGATAACGTTAAGATCATTTGAAGACATAAGAACTAGACACTGACATTGAATCGTGCTTCCTCTTTATCATTGCATTTCATTTTGACCCCTTTTTCTGTTCCCCTGGAAAAAGAAAAGAAAGGAAAAGAAAAAAAGAAAAGAAAAGAAAAGAAAAGAAAAGAAAAGAAAAGAAAAGAAAAGAAAAGAAAAGAAAAGAAAAGAAAAGAAAAGAAAAGAAAAGAAAAGAAAAGAAAAGAAAAGAAAAGAAAAGAAAAGAACATGGAAGAAGATATATCAGAAATATGTTCAAGGAAATGTAGGAAATTAAAATAGCCAACAATGTAATCTCTAGCAGTTTAAATTAATATCACAAGAGGTTAAGGAGCTGCCTACAAGTTTTTATGTCTCTGAAAATGTGTCCCTTAATGGAACCCACAGAACAGGAAGCCAGGAGAGCACATAATCAAGTGGTAAAAGGATTGAACATTGACATTAAAGTTATTGCAGAAAGGCTAAACTAAGTGTACGTATTCCTACTGGCAGGAAGACAGTTCTCAGACCAAGCCTGCATAGGAATCCACTGTCAGAGAAAAGGCTCAGATTTTAAAATTTAACCCAATACATAACACAAAGCAAAGCAATACTTTGATCGTCAGTCATTCAATAAGATCAGACAGTTCTGCAGCAATTTATGCCCATGTTCGGCCATAACACTTGGTTAAATATCAATTCCTATATTGATATTTATCAAAGGCAAACTTGGTGTCACAGGAAAGAAAGATGGCAAATGCCATGTTGGTATTTAAGCACAGTTTCAGAGGTGAAACTGGCACATACAGGTGTGAAAACCTAATTTCCACACCAACCTATCTGACACAAGTTATAGCAGTTAGTATTCTAAATAACTAACAGGGTTCTGTCATATTAGAGAAGGTAATGTAGGGATGTAGCTCTTCACAGTGTGTTTCTTTCAGTGGTACAACAAGCATTTTCATCTGGGTAATGAAGTTGATATAACATGCTTGGTCTTCTGAAAGAATTTTATAACATTATTCACCAAGAAAAATAAAGCAATTAAAGTGTTGTGAAATATAAAAGGAAGCCAACTTCTAAACTAATACTTATTTAAATATAGAAAGCAAAACTGGAATAAATTGACAGTTTTTACAGTGAAAAGAGATTATAAAGTGTATTGATATCCTTCCATATATTTCTTGTGAAACCTATCAAGATAAAAACTATCAGCAAGGGATTAGGTAAAGCCAGAAAACAGATCAAAAATTAATATTGAGAGTAATAGCTCACATGAAAGTTACAGCTCAGGAATCCCCTTGATAAACTATTTTTTGTCATACACATGCAATCCTCATATTAACTCTTTCTTCTGTGGTTTTCCTTGGAATTTCCAGTTGCTGTTCAGGAAGATGAGCTACTGATATGCTTTTTGACCTGGAGCAGGGCTGCAGTGCAGTTTTTAAAACTGTGTATGGAAAATGACATCCAAGCCACAAATCTAATGTCTAAAACTTTGTATTCATACTTGTTTATTTAAAGAGTGAGACAAACTTTCACTTTTGCATGTAACATTAATAAATTCCTTAGATGTAAGATCCCTTGATGTGAGCTTTAAAAGACATATTAAAAATATGAATTTAGCTGGATATCTAAGTGCTAAAAAGGATTTCTTAATTCATGTATATTGTAAATAATATTAACAGATGGTATCACATGACACAGGCACTGAATTCTTGATGTCTGAAACATATATAAGTGCAAAAAAATGAGAAAAAAACTAATTAATTTTAAACTGTACAAAGTTTAAACAACACCAAATACAATTAATTTTAAAATCGGTGTAATTCTAGTAATTTTAAAATGTTACATTAAGCCAGAAGTACATGTCTTTTGATCTGTAAGTAAAAATTTAAAATTTCTAACCAAAAGAGGTTGTTTCTGCATACAGATTTGAGCAAAAGCTAGATATTTGCTGAAAAAAGATGGCAGTGGAGAACAGGCTATAATCAGCCTGTGGGTTTCTAGCTGCAGCTAAGAAGTTACTAATATCACGTGCTAAGGAGCTGAGCTGGATATCCTACTCTAATAGTGAGTTATGATCACTCCAATGAAAGGCAGCCTGTGTGACAGTCTGTCCTCACAGACATGAACACATTTTACTGCTATATTGAATCAGAAACATTCCTGTTACTGATCCAAATATATGTATATGCCAAACTTTGTTTCAGGAAAGTGGAAAAATACCACTTCTACTTCAGCCTCTAAACACAATCAATATCAACAATAAAAAACCAGTAAATTTACCCAATACAACTTTAGCCATACATGTTCCTGTGGAACAGAAATCATACCTTTGATTTTCTGACTTTACTGAAATCACTAGCATAGACTGTGACTACTGTTGCCACTAGAAAGGAAATCAAATTCCTATGATAAATAGGTTTATATACATATAGGTAAATATATCATGTTTATATATAATATTTTCCTATGATAAATAGGTTTATATAGATATAAATTAAACAGGCTATGACTGTATCTGTTCAATCACTTCAGTAAAACCAAAATCATCAGCCACAGATTCTTTAGCTAATTCCTGGCCCACTGAGAAGTCAACAGGTTATTCAAAATAATTCTTTGTGACATAGGAAGTAAAACTGTGCTTTCTTCTAAATAATATCTTGAATCCATCTGGCATTAGCAGAAACTTTCCAGATGCCTTTTAAATAGACATATTTAGATTGAATTGTTTTGAACTGGTTTGCAAATAGTCTGTAAGAAAATAAACATGTTCATTCTTCATCACTGAGTGTTTCAAGAATTGTGGACCTTGTACTGATTTCCCAGTGCCTCTAGTTTATTATGTCATTCTCCTCTAGTTTATTTGATACATCTTTGAATAAATTGATTTTTCTCTCTATGTTAAGACAGAAGCAGATTTATTTTTATGTACCATAAATGTTTCAAATGACCAGATGTTAGGGAAAATATTAGAAAGTGAAGGATTTCTAGTCTTCCTTTGTATGTTGTAAAGGAGCCATACCACAAGGATGAACTGCTGCAAGTATGGGTAATACATCAAAAAAAGCATTTACTGTCCTCTGCTATCTTTCAATAGTTTGCTATTGTCTTGATTTCCTGGTCTACTTCACTCTCAGACACCTGATTTACAAATCAAAGATAAATGGGTCTTAAGAAAAATATCAACTTGAAAAAGTATGATCAATATGAGATCTATCGGAAACTAATTTTTTAGTGATTCTTGTGTATTTTTCAGAGCATTGCCAAACTACTTTCATCAAGTACAACAACAGGTTCTGGAATTTGATTTAAAAGACTTCTCATGTAACTTACAGGATTCAATGTGACTCTTGTAAATTGCTGGTTATTTCAACACAAAAATCCATCTTATCCTGCCCATGGTTAACATGAAATGATTTTGTATAATATATTGTATTCTTATCCAGATTTTACTCCATGCTTTCAGTCATGCAAATCCAGAGATAAATGAGTTTTTTTAACACATCTCAAAATTATTCACATTTTTCTTTCTTCAGGTCATTAATTGGAAGCAAGTGGGAACCATCTATTAATTTATCACTTCTGCTCAAATTGATAGGACAGACAAAAAAGAAAAACAACCCCTGTTTGAATGAAGTACATGAAAAGGTGGAGAATCACACAGTCAATAAGTTTGTCATTCAACTCAGGACATCTCAAATACTGCAATAAATGCAAGTTTAATAAAAGTTCCATGCCATCAAATCTTAAACTAAATTTTAAAGACTTGTAGGCAAGGCTTTTTTTCTTTCTCTAGGTCATTCTGGTGTTCAACTGATTATAGAACTACAGTTTTAGTATAACAGTATTGACAGTTTAGCTTAATTATTTCTAGATGAAAGCTAAATGTGAATTGCAAAACTGTGAATCTGGACTTGCACATTTTATTATGACATTTAAAATCCACAAAGAAAAAGTTTCTCCCATCATTCCCCTGTTTTTAAATGAGTTTTGAAGAAGATCTGCTAGAGCAGCAACTGTTGTTGCACTCATTGGCATTCTGGAAAGAAAAACAATCATTTTTTGCTGCTGGAAAAAGCATCTCTGTGGATTCTTTCCAGTCTGGACCACCTGATATATTTCACATTTTCTATACTCTATGAAGAATGACATTCATATGAATGATAACTTTACCCTTTGATAGTCTAATCCTTCCAAATACAGTGACACACTTCAGCAATCCCCCTAAGGAACAAAATGAAGAATAAAAGATACCACTTGAACAAGAATGCAAAGTGACAAATATAGTCATCATTTGTCAGAGCTAGCTATACCATAAAAAAAGATTTCTCAAGAAGCTGTTGTGCCAAGTTATTAAACTCACATGGTTACCACTCTCTCGAAACCTTAGATTTCATTCCTGAATGGAATTAACACCTCACTACAAACTATTATACTGACTACACAGGCAACATTTTTCACTCCAACAGAATCACGGAAAAAAAAAAAAGTTTCATCTTTTCTACTTTATTCATACTACCAAGAAAAAATGTTCATTGTGAAGACCTGATTGCCTGAGCAGCATGTAATTCATAACTTATTGCCTTGAAAAACTCAGTTTATTCCCATATAAAACAAGATATGACTTCCTAGAACAGTGATTTGCTGTTAAATATGTTAGGCTAAACACCTCCAGAGGACATGGAAGCTTTGCCTGTGCTAGTTTACTCTGGCAGATGGGGCTTTTAAATATTTATTAAGCATTCACTATACCCTTGCTGTGATGAAAGAAAACCTAAGTATTTCTATAAATGAGCTCCTCACCTAAGATTGAAGAGAAAAAAAGGTTGACATATCTCAGAAATAGAACTATGACTCCAAGATTAAAGAAATAAGTTTATGTGAGACAAAAACACCGACAATTGTACCATAACATTACAAAAGCTTACAAGTTTGGGATATTTTGCACAGATAATTGCATATCTCATAGGGAGGTTTTAAGTATTTTATTTTGACAGAGCTGATGCCATAGTTTTAATTTGAAGGATATGCTAAAAAGATATGCTAAACCTCTTGGCCTCAGAAAAGTATCAAACTTCTAAGAGTAGTTAAGTTAACCTCTGGTTCTGTACAAAGAATATTTCATGTCTGACACGAAAAAGAGAAAAAATCCTTTCTTTTTTTTAATGTTCACATTTAACAAAGAGCATGACTGAGATGTTATTATAAAATAATTATGAGTAGTTGCTAATCTCTAGATGTCTCTTACATAGCCAGCCAGTTACCACAAGGGCAGGCAGAGAACACTGTAGGAATTTCTCTTTCTGCAGCTGAGTGCAGCACATCGCAAGGCCAGCAAATGCAAATATGGGGCTTTGATGGGCCCTGAGGCTGAACACACACTTATTGGAGGAGAAAACATTTAAACTAAAGAGGGATAGATTGGTTAGCAGGTGGCTAACCAGCATGATCCCAAACATAACCACAAACATTTCTTTTTCATAATTTCTCTCTCAATGTAGGATTTAAACTCTTTGGAAGTCAGACAAGATTAAGTGATTTTATATTTCATGGGATGGCAATCTCCAGTTGATCGCTGTGTGTGTGCACAAAGCACTGGGACGTGATCTAGAAATGCTGTTACATATCTTTCCGTAGAAAATCTGAAAATTAAAGTGGTGATTCTGGGAATCCTTAGGGGCCTAATTTACAGTTGCAGATCCAGGCTCACTTGGCAGAGACTTCTCTTTCATTACTGAAGCAGAAATATATGTAGGAACAGCTGTGGAAGAACAAAACTAAAATAGAAAAGTTTGCAATGGATGTGTTTGCCCACATAGGCACACACAGGCTTGTACATAAACCATTACTGCCAGCATAATGAGCACTCGTATCAGCAAGCTGATTGATGTAAAAAACAGGCCTTCATATGTATCAATACATTTTGACCTTTAACTTAGTGTTCACTGGGAAAGTAAAAATTCTGCTTGGTAAAACATCTTGTAGTTTTGAAATGTAAATTCATTGCTCACAGAATGAACAGAATGAAGCATTTAGAGAAATGCTACCATACTTGATATATTTTTAAGCACATTACATTAAAGGCATCAGTAATTTCAGAAGTTTTATATGCATATTGTTGCCCTAGACAGACAGCTAATCAGACAGTGAACCTTTAGCATGTTGTCTGTTATTACATTGGCATCAGACTCAAAGTACAAAACCCAGCTTCCTAGTCCCTGAATATGCAACCTGTTATAGCTAAATTTTATCTAGAGATAAAACCACACCTTTGAGGACAATCAGAATAAAAGTTGAAATGGCTATAGATTAATCCAACAGAGGTTATGTTCTATTCTATTCACTAGGGAATGCTAAATAAAATCTTTCACCATGCCAGACAGCAATTTTGGATTTAAGCACAGAAAGGTATAGGCTTTACACAGGATACATGACCCAACAAGTTAACTCTCTTGGGATTTTGGACATTGGATAACCTAACATAAATAGCAAAACACATTTATTAATCCACTTGTTTCTAAGTCTCAGTGGGAACTTAAGATTCATTTAAAATATGTCTTGAGCAAATGGTCACACAAGTTTACAACAAATAAACATTTTTTAAAATGTTAAAATATGGCAAGAATATTTGAAAATATTTTTCATATCTTGTACAATATTTTCAGACTCCTTGAACTTAATTTAGCCTGCATAAATTCTATAAGCTCACCTCAACACAGATAATCACAAATATCAGCATAAGGTAGACTAAGATCAGTAATTCTGTATCACAGCTTATCAATCTGCGGTTAGAACTTTTACAAGATGCTGATAGGAACCATATTGACCAAAATGAGCCCTGTCATTACTTTCTAAATATTGAGTAAACAGAAAAATACAAAGAACAAAATACACAAGTAAATTAATGTTAGAGTGAGAAAATGGATGCTGTAATATGAATGAGCACAGTTTGAGGTAAAGTGGAATTCAGAGGTTTCTAAAATGACATTCAATGTCAAATGGGAAACCACATTAGAGTAGTTGGACTTGGATTTGTTTCAGGCTTTTCCTTAAAGCATAACAAGTTCAGCCTTGATTTCCTATCCAGGAAAGCATGGGAATCTGCATTCTTCTTCTCTGCTGTTTCTTTGAAACAATAAAAAGTTAGGAATCTCTAAAAAGTTCCTATACAATGGGAAGAACTTACTGGGGAGTGTTTGTCTTTTTTTTTTCAGTCAATGTGTATTTAGGAACAAACAGTGAGGATGATAGTCAAAGATATCACCTAATTTCACTTTTATCAGCTGCACAAAGTCTCTTTTTCCGAGTGACTAAGCATGGTGAGAATTACAGGGAATTACAGGTCTCAGCTAGGAAAGAGAGCACCTGGAACTTGGAGCCAGGTGAAGGCATCTGGGAACAATGAAGATCAGTGCTGAGTTTGAATCATACCAGGAATAATGCTAATTTCCAAGAAACACCAGGTGCATCTGTTGACTTATGAAGAGCCTCAACAGCTGAAAAGTGGAAGAATTTGACTAACTTTTCAAGAGCTTGATAAAAAGGCCCTACAAAATATGGAATGCAAATGGCAAAACATGTTTTTGTAAAACAGATATTTCCGTCTTGTAGATTGCTGGAATTCTCACCTTTAATAAAAACCAAAATTGAATGTCTGTTTAAAAGATATACCAAAAATGCCATCAAAGGAGACTGGAAATGTTAGCTATATGAAATTCAGCTATGAACTGCATTCCAACAGCAAAAAAGCTGTTCATCTCTGTGTTTCTGAGATAATTTTAACATAGCAAATTTTGCATTCCTGTCTTTGTTAAACTTCAATAACTGAAACCAGATAAAATTAAAATTACCATCGGTATTATAGCTATGCCTCATGGCAAATGCAGCTAAAATCTGTGAAAGAGATAAGTAAATAAAATCCATCAAAAGGTTTTTTTTTAGATTTTAATATAGTTTGGAAATATAAATTCTACCACAAGAACAAGAATATGAAAAATTCTCAAGTTAGGATATAGTTTAATTATTTGGACTTAGTCCAAATAATGCATTAACTTAAGTCCCAAAAGATAAAATATCTCTGAAACTACGATTTGAGTGCAACATAAAACTAAGAATTCATCCAAAACCCCCTCCATGCTCCTCTTATTCCTCTGTTTGAAATGGGAAGAGACAGCTGCTTGGAGTCTACTCTTTTTAAGGGAAACCCAATATGCTGGCGCAGGCAACAGAACAAGTAGGAATATTACTAATGCAAAGAGAGAATAGTTCCTGTCCTCTAATGTGCCTTACTAACACACTATGAACTCAAGCCAAGATGTCCCATTCCTTCTAATTTCAATGGGAATGAGGCACAGTGTGAAAGTCTGAAGCACAAATGCAAAGGCATTACCATCTGGCCTGTAAAACTATTGAAAGTATTTTGACCTTCAAAAGTGAATGTGGTAATACTTCTGAAAGGAAGAAACAGTTCTGAAAGGATTTAAGGATATTTTGAGGACTTTCAAAACAAATTAATACTTTTCAAAAGTTAAATTAAATTTACATTATAAATAAAGGCAGTAGATTAAGAAAACCCAGCCTTGAATGTAATAAAATTGATGTTACAAATCTAATAATATACTACTACTAGTACTAGTGTGAAATCGTGTCAATGTCATGCTTTTATTCCAATAAAATCTGAAACTAAGCTGTTATTTTTTTCTGAAAAATAACTTTCATAAGAAGGCCATGCTTGTATTTCTGCATCTAAATGGCTCCCATGAAAAAAACTAAACCATACCAAACCAAACAAAAACATAAAAACAAACAAAAAACCCCCAAAAATCCGAACCCAACTAGCCAAGCAAAAGAACTCCCAACTTGGTAGTCTGATTATTTGTTTCCTAAACATAAAAAAGATGGAGTTTTTATCCTAATTTCAATTTCTAAAATATTTTGAAAAAAAAATTTAAAAACACTTTTTAGAAATAATATTGACTGCATACATATGTTTCTTCACAGATCCCATTGAAGATTGGTAGTTTGTCCTCAGTTGTTCTAGCTTTGTGCAGCGTTTCCTGGCAAATCCAAAACTAATTTGTTTATTTATCATCTAACTTTTGTCTTTCATCATATTTTAAAATATTGTATGACTAGTAATAGGAAATACATTAACCACTGTTTACCTTGTTTACCTCTGCCTTGCTCTCAGCTGTCTTTTTCCCTAGCAAAAAATTAACAAGTTTTTAAAATAAAAACTTGAATTTGTCCTGAAGAGTCTGAGTTAATTTAAGGCATCTAACTGATCTGCTTAAAGGTTTAAAATCAGTCAAGAGAATATCTGCAGAAAGCAATTCACCCACCAGAGTTCCCAGTCTGGCACTGCACAGATCTCTTCAATAACTGAATGCCTCAGTTCACCAAACTGAATCTGCTCCTGTTTTATATGTATTCTTCCTCCATCCTATACATATTTAAAAAGTAAAGATAAAATCTTTAATTTTCCTAATGTAGTTGACATAGTTAGATTTTAAGCCAAATCTCGCTAGGTCCTATGTAGCCTTTTCACAACTACTGACTACCACAGAGTGCTGTTTGAGTTCATAAATAAGTCTCAGCTTTGTGCTCTGCTTGCTGTATGGATCAGCCAACCTAGATAAATGTATGAACAGCTTCCTCACATGCATGACGGGGGCATGGCCCACGCACTGCAGAAACCCATCCACGTGCTGTGCCCTCCTACTTGGCACTTGATGCTGTTAAAGGGCACAAGGTGATCTCAAAAGTAAAGGGCAGGAAAAAAAAGGGACACGTTTGGCCATTTCTCCCCACAACTAAAACTGTCTTTCTGTCTGACATGTGGAAGATGAAGAAAGTAATGAAATTAGTCCTGTCACTTTGACAGGCAGCACACAGGAAATTAAATGTGCAGAAAGCCAGCCAGGCTATCAGAACTAAACCTATTAGACTAAGACATCATCCTTATTCCAAATACTGTCTCCTTAATTCATGCTGAGTGCTTAATGGTCACACCTAGTTACAAATTACCTGTATGGTCCAATGAAGACAATTAAATTGCTAAGTAGTATCAGTGTTGCAGCATGTTAAGTCTTTTGGAAACTACAGAAAAGTATTAAAAATCCTGCACATTTCATTCCAGAAATATCTACTTTCATTCTTTTTGTTTACTCTGTTGATTTAATTCTCCTCATCTATTTATTTTCTTAAAGTTATGAATTTGAAATAATAATGGGAACCAGGAGCTAAGGAAAAAACCCTAAACTCAAACAAGCAAAACCATGAGGATATTCACAGTAGTATTTTAATTTAATAAGATGGACTTGAATGATAATTGCTCTATAGTAAATACAAAACAAGTACACCAATCACAGCATCTGAGGTGATTTTTAACTGCAAAAGTGGCAGTAAAATCTCAGTCATGCTTGAAGTGTTGAATACAAGCACTGATACTTTTGGAATAAAGTCTGGACAGAGGATTGTTCGCATCATGGTTTATCTCCAGCTGGCAACTAAGCACCACATGCCCACTCACTCACTTCCCCTCCTCAGGAAAGAACCAGAAGAGTAAAAGTGAGGAAATCCATGAGCTCAGATGAGCACAGTTTAATGAGGAAAGCAAAAGCCAAATACACAGGCAAAACACAACAATGCATTCATTCCCCACTTGCCATGGGCAGGCATGTGGGATGTGTTCAGCCATCATCAGGAGCACAGAGCCCTATCCCAGGTATCAGTGACTTGGGAAGAAAAATGCCACCACTCCAGCTGCCCCCTGCTTCTTCTTCCCCAGCTTTATATGCTGAGCATGATGTTGTATGACCTGGAATACCTCTTTGGTCAGGTGGGGTTAGCCGTCCTGGTTCTCTACCAATTATTTGTTCACCTGCAGTCTCCTTGTTGGAGGGGTAGGCTGAGGAGGAGAAAAGGCCTTGACATGCTGTAAAGCACTGCTCAGCAGTTACAAAAACAGCTTTGTGTTACCCACACTGTTTCAGCACAAATTGAAAATCTAGCTCCTTGCTAAGAAAATAATGTATTTCAGCTAAAACCAGCTTGGGTTTTTACGCAACATCTTGGTGATAAGACTGAGAACAACTTACAGGGAAACCGACCATAAAATTTTGTATCAGAAAAATGGTAGCTGCTCAGAGCATCACATACTTTACTGAAGTACTAAGATTGTTAATGAATATACTTTAAAAAAATGCCACATACATCTCTTGACTGCTTTTTGTTATATTAGTTTTTGTATTACATGTTTTTCTGGAACCTCCGAAGGAACATTGAGGCTAAAAACTACCTACTCATCTCCCTAAAGTGTGGCCTCAGTACAACAATGGGATAGCACAGGTGTTTAAATAACAGGCCATACACATTTGATGAACTTGCCTAAAAACAACATATAAGTGAAAAAGGCTCAGGTCCACCTGGTCTGCTTCAAGGATCCAGACAAGCTTATATTTTATGTAACATCTTGATCTATGAATGTGATTCAGTCAAATTATATTGTGACACTGGTTGTCAGAAGGCTCTTTCAAAATCCCTCCTAGACCTGCATTTTTTGCTGCTGCTGGCTACCTCTGTCATCCTATTTTCAGTAGGGGAACTGAGGGGAAAATCCCTTTTGTTTCTAATATATTTTTGGGTTTTCTCTTAGTTGAATTCTAAGAATGAAACTTTCATCAGACCTTTTAAATATGGACAGTCCTGCTAAGTTTAATACAATTCATAACAATAAGTGCCACAAGTCTGTCTCAGTATTTCATGAAAACTACTCTAATGAGAGGAAACTAAAATTAATTGGCAATAAGGGAAAAAGCAGTCGAGGCACATGTTTAGTTCTTGATGCTCTTCCATAGAACAGAATAGCCATCTCATTCTTCTGCCATATGGGCATCCTTTTGAAATGGGCAATCAATCCAGTACACACTGTTCAAAGGAGATTTGACAAGGGCATTTGGTACTGAGGTCACTATGTCCTTCACACTCTGCAGCTATTTTCCCTCACAAACTATTTCTCTTTCATCCACAATCACTAACTAGAATGATGTGAGTATCTCATCTCTTCTGGAAGAGTTCAAAAAACCCCAACCAACTAACAAAAAAAAAAGACTCCAACGGTTTTCTAAAGGTATAATGGTTTTTACTTTGTAATTAGTAGTAAATTATGATACCAAGACCATAAAGAGGCACGTTTGACCTTTTATCATACCATTAATAACCTCTCCTAAAAACATTACAGTGAGAAGGAAAGTTTTAGGTCCATTGGGAAATGCTACATGAATTTTTTTTTCAGCTATTTGTGGAGGGCAAAGAAAAGGAAGAACATCTCCTGTAATCTTCAATATTAGAAACAGGTCCCAGAAGTTTTATTGGCAAAAGGTTATGGATGATGTACATCTGTTTATGAAATGGAGACATTAAAAGCAAAATGATAATATATATAAACAAATTTAAAAATATTAAAATCTAGTCAATGTGTGAGCTAAGCCCAAGTAAAGATTTCAAATTATATTAAGAATTCAAATGCATTGTCCTGTGAGTGTTTATCATGTACATATTTGAAAATCATGCAACTTTCTCCTCCTACCAGTCTCCCCAAAATGCTTTATGCAGTGGCTCAATTACCATCTTTGGCAACAAAATAAGCTTCCACAGCTTTCTAAAAATATATCATACACTGTCTTGTTTGTAGGTCATGACAACAACTCTGTGCACATACACTGATGGAAGTTTTGTTATGCATCTGCAGCAGACACACTGCTATGAAAAGCAGATAAATGATCATAGAACCACACTGAGCTAACCAGGTTGGAAAAGATCTTTGAGATTATCAAGTTCAACCTGTGACCTAACACCATCTTATCAACTAAACCGTGGCACTGAGTGCCATATCCAGTCCTTTGTTAAACACCTCCAGGGACAGTGACTGCACCACTTCCCTGGCAGCCATTCCAATGCTCAATCGCCATTTCTGTGAAGATTTTCTTCCTAATGTCCCACCTAAGCCTCCCCTGGCACAGTTTAGGACTGTGTTCTCTTGTCACTGTAGCCACTGTGTCCCTGGACACCTGGAGAAGAGGCCATTTCCCACCTGGCTACCCCTCCTTTCAGGCACTTGTAGAGAATGGTAAGGTCCCCCCATAGCCTCTTTTTCTGCAGGCTAAACAGCCCCAGATCCTTCAGCCACTCCTCACAGGACTTGTGTTCCAGACCCTTCACCAGCCTTAACATGGAATGGACATATTCCAGCATCTCAATACAATAAGAAAAGTAATATTTAATGGTACAGATTTTAAATTGTGCGTAGGAATCTGCAATATATTTTTCCTCAAAGAGAGAAATGCCAACTTTGTAATTTCATACAAGAGCTGTCTATATTTCCAATAACATTACATTGATATTAAAGGAACTAAGTGATACTTTGCAAATTTGAGATAATCTCTTGAACAGTTAGTATTAAAAATACACATAAACATGATAAGGGAGGCATTAGCAGCCCCTTCAAAGTTCATGTGAGTTCATTTCTTACACAAATAAGAATTTAGCCCTAGGTTCATGACAATATTAAGCAACATTCCTGACTTCTGTGGGTGAGTTTAACAAGAGCTGAATTCATTAGAATGTTTTCATTTACTTGATAGCTTCCACTAGTATTTTTAGCTACAACTCTGAATACTTATGTGCACATGAATGTCTGAGTGGCATATGTTGGCAAAGATCACTGATTTATCTTAAGTATCCCATAACAAGCTATAGATGTGAGATATACATCTTTCATAATATAGTCTAACAACCATAATTATGCATAAATCTCTCTTCTACCAGAAATAGTCTGAGAAGAGAAAGGAATAAAGAATGATGATGTAAGTTTATAATTCAAAGGTTTGAGAAAGAGTAGCTAACATCTTTTGAACTGCTAATGCTCCTAGTAAAGACGACTGACATTCTACTATGTTTTGTCATAGTCATTGTCAAGATGACTAGGATTTATTTCTTGAAAAAATGCACATCATGCATAAAGAGAGAGTTTTGTGAAGATTTTGATTCTTGCTGGTTTCTTCTACTACAGCAGAAAATACACAAGTAAAAGGAAATACATTGGAAATGATGATAGAGACACACATCAAAATATCCACTGTATTCTCTACAAGGGTATTCAAATAGGCAAATAAAACTTGATAGCTTAAATTGCCCATGTTGCAAGTCATCTATTCAAATCATGAAAATTACTAATCATTCCTTTAAATTAGATATTTAATTGCTTTTCATTATTGAGAAGCCATGACATCATCATTGGATTTCACCTAAGCAAAAGTTAAATAAAGTATTACTTGAGAAGGGAAGCAGTTAGCTCTAATGCAGTGTATATTCTGTTGTGAAATCACAGAATACTTATCCTAAAACAATCCCTGACCAGTGGTCTTCAGCTTTGCTCCAAAACCGGACATGTTCAAATAAACATTTAAAACTCACACATCAGGGATATTTTGGGTTTTCTGCAACTCTAGCTGCAAAGGGGCAGAGCTTTTAGCTTCTGATTCTATATCTGCAAGGACATGTTCATTACAGGTTGGAACACGAGTAGGACATAGCCACTGTGCACATATCAATCACAATTCAGAAATCTTTATTTTGTGCACCTAAACAAGTACAGTCAAATTCAGTTGTTTACTTTCAAAAAATATTGGCCAAGAGGGAAAGGAAAGCAATGGAAATAATTCTAAATGGGTATAACAATTTGAAAAAATAAACCAAAACCAAAAGTCTTAATGGAGACAAGGCAAAAAATGGATGATGCAGAAAGATCAGAAACACTTAAAATTTGTACTTTTCCCCTCAATCCCTATAAGTACTTTAAAAAATAAAAACCCAACAAACAAAAGTTTAAAACAGATCACTTCCTTTCTAGTCTCTCTATAAATGCAAAAATATTCTTAAGTAGTTTTACTGATCCCTTTAATCTGATTTCTGTTCCTCTTCTCAGTTGTCTAGAGGATTCTTCTGTTTTCAACAGTCATTCCTCTATCTATCCCTTCCAAGCATTCCCCACCTCCTAACAGCCAAAAAAAAATTAAAGGGAAAAAATTCTGCTACTTCTCCTAACTTGTTTCAAAGTGTTGTTGTTGTTGTTGCTGCTGTTTTTCAGCAATAAGAACAAAATATTTATATTATTCTTGGTATGCCTTGTAGTATAAGAATCTTCTGTGTCAATCAATATCCCAGTGATTAACACAACTGTCACATATTTCTGTTAATATTAGTGCCATGCTACACTGAGACATATGTGTCTGCAGAAAAACAAATTTCAGTGTTAAAAATGTGGTTGGCAGCATAGAAATTGAAAAAGGGTAAAAAACCTGTCTATTAATGCTATATTGTCTGACTGAATTTCATTAGTGGAAAAGGCATGCCATTTATAAGATAAAGTATGTGAAGCAGGTTAACTAATTTGAGATGGAAAATGCTATAAAAATGATAAATATTGTTTCCATAAAAAATTAGTATTATTGGAAATAGTGTAAAGCCAAAGGAATAAAACTTTCCAAAAGCCAGATAACTCCATTTATTAACAAGTATAAATTAATATAATGTAAAAATGTAAGTAAACGCACATTAAAAACTCAAGATATCTTGATCAAAGCTGATCTTATTCCGGGTGAAAGGAATAGGTCTATAAGACAAACCTCTAAAAATAAGCATGATGTAATTGTGACAACTGTCATTTGAATTAATTCCAAATGAAGCTGATCCAAAGCATAGCTCCATGCTAGCTACTATCAAGAAGGTTGACTCCACTCCAGCCAAAACCAGAAGAGATATGTAAAAGGTTAATCTCAAAGTTTGATAGAATGACTCAGGTAGACCTTTGTCTGTTGTTAATGAGCCAAGTAATTACTTCACAGTTTAGAATTGATATCAGTTCAACAAAATTAGTTTCATTTCTTCTCAGATATCCCTATGAACACTAAAATTTTGGAACAAAAGCAGATCTAAATGCACGTCCACATGATATTTTCACAATTTAAATAAAAGCTTGGACTTGCTGATCTTGATCAGATTAGTAATAAAACATAGAAAAACAAAATGCTTACCAGGCATGCCCTCAGTTACGATCTTTTTCTCTCTACTTTGAAAAAATACTATTATTTTCAACACAAATTGCATTTTTAAGATCAAAGAGGAGGATTTTTAGAGGAAGAGCTGCTAGCCCATGGACAGCACTAAAGAAAGAGATAAAAGGCCAAGTGATGCTGATGTTAATTTAACACCTTGATGAAAAGTAATATTTATTTTATAACTCAAGATCATTGACATTTACTTCAGCTTCTTTTGGACAAATTGTGACTTTTCTGTATAGATTCATACCAAAAAAACCAGAAAACCATAGAAAACATACCATACCATAGAAAACAGTACACAATATTCTCCTGTTTAGTTTGAGGGATAATATAGTCATTCTTGCATTTATTTGACAATATTGTAACTAAGATGCATTTTCTTCTTACTAACTTGTTCACAATCTTCTTTTGCTGGCAGACAGCCTGTATTTTCCAAGCTTTCCTATTTCTGTGCGGGATGGCTTAAAAAAATTCACATTTGACCTGAAGAATACACAGTGGCTTATTCCTTCCAAAAGGTGTAAGAATACCAAATTCAGAGAATAGTTACTTGACTTTCCCAGCTAAACAGGTTTCTGTTCAGGGTATTAGTCTTGTCCCTTTAGGCAGAGATAATAATCAGTCATTCAAACAACTAACCTACTTCCTCAGCTTGCTTCCTTTCCTGCTTTGTACCAGGACATCTTTAAAGTATTTTATGTAACAAATACTGTAAGATTTTTTTTCAAGCCAAGCCTAAAATTTTATCAGCTGTGGTCATATGCTTTGAAGTGTAGGAGGCCTTCCAACAGTGTCCCAGTCACTTTATCATGAACTTATGATTATCAAATCATTTTCTATGTGGGAATATTTTCTTAGTGGGGAAAAAAAAAAAGCTGTCAATTCCAGAATGCAGTATTTATATAATTTTTTATTAGAACCTACAAAATAGATGTGCCACATTCATGCCCAGACACATTCATCTTTCCCTTTAGATATTTTTTTAATTATTTAAAATATTATCATAGCTTGTGATGCCTAATCACCCATCTCTTGTGCCAAAAGTACATATTTCAAATGTCACATACAAGCATGTGACATTTAGGAAGATAGATTGAAACAATATCAGATCTTCCGTAAGGTTTGTCTCCCAAGGCTTGTTCAATATCTAATAATTCCTTAATGCAGAATCTGAGCAGTCAGTAGAGAACAGTAAAAATTTGTCTGTCTTTCTAAAATACTAAATAGGTTTAAATATGTGAATTTATTTCAGCTCTCTTCTGATTAACCAATTATTTATCAAAATATTTGGAACTATGTAGTTTGCTTTGTTAAATCCTTGCATGCAATGAAGTATCCCACAATGACTCCCTATATTCCTTAATGACTACAATCAAATCAAAATAGTTCACTGGAATTGATTAATAGAAGAAATCTATTGTTATAATTCCTACAATATTCCTACAGCAGTAAATTATGTTCTCAGCTATGGAACTATATATCCAAAGTAATTTAGGTAACCATATACAACTACACTATGGACCAACATCTTTGTCAGTGTGTTTAAATATGTTCCGATACATGAATAAGAGGTAAGAAGCCATTTCTTCTAAGCACAAAACTTTTATAAACCAATAAAACTCCCTCCAGATCCTGCTGTTTTACCCAAAGATTTTTCTTTAATTATGCTAGCCCCAGTAGAGTCCCAGATTTGCAGATAGCTAGCTCAATTAATATGAACTATTAGCAATTTCTTACAGGGAAAATGGGGAGGAGAATAATCAGTATTGAGAACCCTCATATTCTTTCATAAGCGGAAAACAACCTACTAAAGGTGTTTCATTACAACCACCCTCTTAATTACTTTAATTTAAAAAAAAAGTTGAACGGTAGTGGTTCAGATTAAACCATTAAAAAACCTGAACAGCTTGGCTTTTACCAAATTATCCACCCTGTTACATGATGCTTTAGCTGACACTTTACATCTTGCCAAGCATCCTCCGTGAGATTTCCCCAAAGGATTGAAGCCTTAAAGGATTCTGTGACAGCAAAAGCAATCATTAGTGAATCACAGTTGGGTTGGCACCTTCCAACACCCTGGAAGTGTGACAAGTCCATAAGTTCCCCATGTTGCCTTGGAAAGCTGCCAGTGACATGATTGCTACTTATTGTCAGGAGATTCATAATGAAGCTCCAATCTTTCCACAGGTTTAGAGAGCCAACAGGGAGTCAGAAATCACTCCACAAGATCTTTCAGAACCTCAATAACATTGTTTTGACTGACCTAATTAAGCCGTCATACAGCAATACTGTTGATACAGCTGATGCAGAAATATTGTGTCACAACACCAACATTTTTATAGCATCTTCCTTAAAAAAAAAAGGGATAGTGTTTTAATAGAGGAAGAGAAACAGACATTAAAGGAATCCATGGCTTCCTCTGAAATACCCAACATGAAAACAAATCAACATATGTGTACTTGCTTTGCTTCAGTATTATAGCCAGAATAGAATAGAATATATTTTATTCTAACTTGGCAGTTGCAAAATTCTCTTGGCTATAAAATTCTTCTCCATCCTAGACAGATGCTGATACCTGAACTATAGTAATTCCCTAGGGTCTCAACTTTTTCAAATGTCCCACTTTTCATTTAGCATTTTTGAGCAAGAAATGAAATAAATTCAATCTAAAGGTAAAAGTTTCAAGGTCCTAAAGGAACTTCAACAGATAACTCATTTTGGGTTAAGGTAGCAAATGACTGAGAGTCAGTAAAGAACATAAAATTGAAATAGAAGATATTGCAAACTTTTTTTTTTGTTGTGAACTAAATATTTAAACTTATTAATAGAAACTTTACTGTAAGTATTGTTTCATTAGATAACTTAGAGAAATTCTTAAATATTTGAAGTCAGAGTTCAAATGGGTCTTTTAACAAAATGAAAACAAAGAAAAAATTCTTGAACAGTTTTTTTGTGGTGTTTTTCTCTTTTTATTTTTAACTGCCAGTGTATAACACTTCAGTCTGGTTTTTTTAGCTTCTACTTCAGATTCAATCCAGTGCAGCAGTCTTTACTTATGTTATTAAAATACTGACACTCTATACAATAATAGGTCCAAAAAAATGTAGATGAAGCCTCACTACATCTTATAATTTTTTCTTTTAGATTAACTTGATTGTAGAACTAGTATAGTTTGGGCATTTTTATGCAGATTGACAACAGACTTTCCCTTTCTGTTTTGCTGTATTATATGTCATATCAGAAAGGTTGTAATATGTTTTCCCTTCTTAGAACATGCTTTGAAACATTTTAACACTGTGCTGCAAATCCTCAAATACATTTGTGTCTTCAGTAAACCAAAACTGAAACTGCAAGACTTACAGACTTTCATTTTCTTGTGATATAATTTTCATAGAATGCCAATTTGCACTTGTTTCCCTGTGTAAACCATATAAATAGTAAATTATTCTATTATCTCACTGATTTAAAATATTTGAGGTATGTTGAAGAAAAAATCTGACCTATGATTGCATTTGAGAGATTATGCCTAACTTTAGCAAATTTTAATAAAAAGATCTGTCAATTAAAAACAATCTCTATAAAAACACTTGATATCAGTGGTTTCTGTTTGAATTTTTGTAAGAATAGGAGACACCAGAAAAAAACTAAATACATCTCTTCAAATCCTTGTAATTTTACAGTTCATCTAACAGATTCAATGCTGTTTCTTAAGCACATCAAGGAAAAATTTGATATCACTGGAATTGAGTTATCATTATGACTGAACCTTATTTCCCTTATCTCCTTATGCCCAAATCAGTGAACAACACAATACCAAATCTTCTTTGACAATGTTCAGTTAGTGATAACTTATTATTGCAAATCACTTGCAACAGTAAAAGCAGGATCACCAAATCTGAATTCTGAAAATGTATTAAAGAATAAGTTAAGCTGCTCTGATTGGGAATATAATAAATTGCCCAAATATATGCTTTACATAAGTGTTCATATTAATTTACTCTTTAAAAATAATAATAAAAAAGTAAGGTACACTTGAACATTAGCATCTTTTTTGGGGGCCCATCTAAGCTTCTGTTAACTTCTTATACTTTTATATAGCTATCAAAAGGTTTACAAGTAGAAATACTTTGTCTATTCCATAGTAAAATAGTTTCTTTCTCTAGACACATTATTTAAGACAGTAGAGTGAATGAATCGCAGAGCCATAACCACCTGTTTGGGTTTCATTTTTTACTTTTAGTCATGGACACCTGAATATCATGACAGTTTCTATGACAATTTTCATCCTCTTGCATATGAAATACTTCTTACACCTGGGCCTGACTACTGCATGGGATAGCTTTATCTTTTCATTGTAACAAAGGGGTAATAGGACTGTAAATTAGAAATTGGCAGCAAATCATGTTTAACTGGTCATATGAATAAATCATTCCTGCTCCACAGAGGATAGAACCCAGACAAGAAATCTTTGCTCATTCATAAGAGAATGGAGGTGGTCACTGGAGGAAAAGTTCATGGATGGTGACATGTGAACATCAAAATAATAAGTCTTATGCATCTGTTTTGTATTTGGAAAAAAATGTCCCTATTTTCAAAGTTCAGTAATTATGAGTTTTACTGATATTTACAAAAAAGGTAATTGTTTAACAAGGCTGAGCTCCTGGGTGTCAAACTGAACTGAACTTTAAAACTGGTAAAATCTGGAATTCATGGTCTGTGCCATGGTATCGCAATATTGAATCTTACTGTTACTAGTGTCTGAATTGACCTTTGCCTAATACTCAGAAATGAAGTGCCGACTTCATTCAAAGTTGGGAACAATATTCCTTTTTATCTTCCTTTTGGAAATAAAACACCCGTTTCCTTATGGAGAGTTAATAGTTTAGATTTTATATGCTTTATAATATATTTCTAAAGCATGGAGATTTTCTAGCTTATATCGCTTTACAATGTTGGCTTGACTGCATTTGGGAAAAGAGCATGCTTAAATTTAGAGCCAAACTGCTTCTCAGGGACCAGGCAAACATAGATAATCATGTGGTGTATATCTCATTGTCAAAAAAGTAGGGGAGTTAACAGTCCTAAATGGATTGAAAAAATAAATTTTCCTGAATATTCACAGCTATATATTTTTTTATGTCAGTGATAGTATTTGTGGAATTGCTTGCAATCATGTTTTATATTTCACCAAACCAGCTAATAAATATTAGATTTTCTGTACCTTTTCAAACAGTTAAATAGAAGATAGATGTCACAATTATATGCTTTTAAGTATATATAAAAGGTTAGTCTAAGAAAATGAAAAAAAACCTTATAATCAGCTTTTCACAAGTACTTTTTCCATGTATTTGATGTGTCCTGTATATCAATATACATGACAGATACAGGAAGGAATGATGCAGCTCTTCACTGTAAAGTTAGATCTTATAAGTTTAGCCAGGTGAAGAGTTTAGATAAATCTAAAGAAACAGAAGTTTTAATCATCATACAATTTTAATTTGACTAACAGAATTCAGCCTGAAACCAACTGCAGGACTAAGGCACTCCTAACTTCAGTAATTTTCAGAAGGGCTTGTACGTCTTGCCCTCTGCTTACTATTTTAAACACTCTTGTGTTATTTGGAAAAATGAAGAAAAATGTTCTTTAATATACCTACATGTTTAATATAAATAATTCACATAAGCACGTATCTAAATTTATCCGAGGCTAAATACTAATGGAGTACCAATGGTTTTCCAGTACAAGTTGTCCTGCCCTTTCCTTTTAAGCTTCTGGTAATAAAAATAGGAAAATAGGTTTGACAGATATTAATAAACACATCAACATATCAGAGACACTGTAATGATGTTTTGACTAAATTATCCACTATAAATGTACCTGGCTCTTGTAAACAATTCAGGCAGAGAGAAGGATGTACTTTTAAGCTTAACATGTGTTCACAATGCCTTTCCACTAGTTTTATCAGTAACTGTTTTTGAAAACGTCAAGAAACATTATTCTTGGGGTTTTTTTTATTAAATTGAGAAGTGTTAATTTAGCGAGACAAGTAAACATAAAGTAAAAAAGTCATTTGAATATATGTGATTTCTAATAAACAGAAATATGTTCAACAAGAATTACTTTGAAATTTTGTAGTCTTTCTTTACTTTTTCCCATATTAAAAGTAGAATAATGTATGAAAATTCATTTATTGTGTTCATTAGTTCACAAAAGTAAAATCTGATTGTATCACTCTGGCAATTACAAATGTGAGGTAGGAAAATTTTGTAAAATATAATAAATAATGTATGTGCATTTCTATACACTTGAGATTAGGCCAACATACCACAAGATGGCAGATGAAGGCAGCTAAAGTGGTAACATTCAGAAAAAGCAAGTTTGTGGGGAAAAGAAATGGTTTTGAAGTTTCCTTAACTTTTTATTATAGAAAAAAAGTTTCAGAAGATGACTTAAAGAAATCAGATATTCATGTTCTCCTTTTACTGTTCTTGAATAATATTTAGACCCTAGAACTACAGCTCCTTGGATTCAACATTTAGATTTAGACACAGTATTTAATGAAACATACTCTTTGGAATCAGGAAGTTTTCTCCATTCATCCTCCTAGCTGTAATTCCAGAAAAGATGATGAACTCTATGTGACCATCAAGCCTTGTAATGCACTGGACACAGATTATGAAAGGTTGGTATCTTCCTTATTTGATGAGAATTTGAAACTCTACCTCACCTTCCACAGAAGCATGCTGAACAACTGGGTAATGATTAAATGAAAATGAAGTTTCTCTGATTTCCACTGATGAACTTGTTTCAACCTGCATCAAATACATATTAAACCAGAGTATGAGTGTGATAGCTTGCGGTTTCACCAAGTGTTTTAAGTGTATAAAAAGTGAAAATAGAGAGACAGAGGGATCTACCTGTTGATTTAATAGGTACTTCAGCTTAATAATTCACTTCAGCTGCACTACAGTTTGCAGCTCTGAAATCCTACATCTTGGGTCAGTATTTGAAAAATATGTTGTGCAGGCATAGAAAATATTCCATAGATTAACATCCAGTTTTTAAACCTCACTGGGCTGCTCTTCGGTTCTGGCATGGGAGAAATTCTGAGTACGGATCAAATTAGAAATTAGGGTTCAAGTGAAGACATTTTGCACAAAATCATAGGAGTCTCAATATTTTAAGAACATTCAACAGAATATAATATCTGAGGTGGCAGTTTTCAGGACTCCTTATTGTGGGTGTATTCTTGTGTGACTTAATATAAATCACATACAGATCCTTCAGCTTTCAAGTGCAGGCTTGACCTGGAACCAAATTCATTGTTTCTCCTTGATCTTTTCTGCATGACACTTGGTGACCACCTCAAAATTATTGGATCTATTTTCAGTATCTTTAATGTATAAAAATAATATTCTATAGCATCCTAACCATTTTATCTGAACATTTAAGAAAGCCCAAAGGACACAGTTTACTTAAGAGGCAGTACCCAGGGGGTAATCTCTTCCGTTTAGAAACTCATGCCTGCAATTTCTAGAACAAAAAAAAAATAGAACTGAAAATGGAATGAGAAGGGCAAAAACTGAATCCTGCCTCTGAAAATCATATCACAGCTGGCAACTCACACTCATTCATTGCCTAAATATGTGGTGGACACACACACGAGATTTTTGCCATAGGCACTCTAACCTAGGTGTCTTCATGGGGTTTTCTGCCCTTTCACTAATCATCCATGGAGAATTTATAGCTTTCATTAAACAACTGCTCACTTAAATTGGGAAAAAAAAAAAAAAAAGAAAAAACTTCTGTAAATTAAAGGACTGAAACACTGCAATAAACCCTTAAAATTAACATGAATATCAGTAAAACTTACACAAAACCTCTTGCTTCAGGGATGCTTCAGGGGCAAGGTCTCTTATTTTCTCCATGGATAACCATATGTTTACATAATCAGTAGTTCTTTGCAGACAGTTATCAAACAGTACTTTAACAAAGCTAAAGCTGCCATTTGTGGTGGTGAGTCAACTCAAAAGCCAGAAGAGTACACCAGCTGTCTCAGCTGTAAAGCATATGTAGCTGATAAGTTTTGCAGGTCAAAAGGGAGATATCTGGGAAAGAGTTTACCTGCCTTCAATTTATTTTAGAGTGACAGGCAGGCAGATGAGTCCAGTTTAGTGATCACAGGATGTATGCAATCCCATATTTTTCAGTCAAATAGATGCTGTGAAAAATAAATGCATGCAGTTTGAGTAATATGAAGATAAGAATAAACTTGATCTGAATGCATAACATTGACAACATTCACAAAAATGTAGGTGGGTAGCTGAGATTAAGCATAACAGGGTTACTGCCATCAAACTGTTTTCAGTCATTTAGCAATTACTGAGAATTGATCTGCAGTATCTCAGCAGGATCTGAGTATGTAATCCATCATCAATAACATGTGCAGGGTAAGCATGATGAAATATTAAAACTTATGCAACATAAGGTTGTTTTCTTATTGGCTGGCAGCTATGGTGCCATTCAATGTGCAGAAGGGTAGGGATAAAGAATCACAGCACAAGATCTATGTTGTAAACTGATTAAGGAAAATTCTGGGATGAGCTGATTATTACCTGATGTAACAGTTGAATGCAAGAACATGACAGATTAAACCTTTTCTGATTTGAGCATTAATTTAGGGTAATATGAACAGCTTCTGGAAATACCACATCAAAACCAGCCTCTTGTGCAACTCTTTGCAATTAATGGGTGAGAATGGGAGATTTGGTGCCTGTAGAAGAAAAACAGTGGTGGGACACTGCTTGGTAGTTACGCAAGATGACTACTGGGAAAGACACACAAAATGAGCAACGACACATGGCCTAAATTCCTTTTTTGCCCCAATACAAGTCACTGCATAAACTAATGTTAAAGTGGGAGCACAACAATATGGCAATGCAAAACATATTTTTTCACGTAGCAAAAGCTTTCCTTCACAAATTCAGAAATTTTAGTTAAACTTCAAATTTCTGCAGTTTCCCTCCACCATCATACCCCTGTAGAAACATCCTCAAAGTTCTCTCCTATCGACAGGGAAGGAAAACCAGTCAACAACCTGGGTTTGAGACCCAGAATTAATTTTTCTTTTTACTTCTAGCAGATGCCATGATTTTATTTTTTTACTAAATATTGATTTATTTTTAAAATCAAGGATCATAACTTTTATAGCATTCTAAAGGTAAAATGCAACTATGCTGAAATAAATACAAGCAAGACTCCAGGAGCACATGATGTTGAATAAAAGAAAGCATTGTCAACTGAACACAATGGAGACAACAGGAGAAAAAATTGATCAAAACCTTTACTTTGCCTTGCAGCTTTGTTTTCTTCTGTTATTTGCATTAATAAATTATTAAATTAATAATGAAAGAAGATTCATTTCCTCTACATCTCTAGTTTTATTTAAATGTAGAAGCAAAAGTTTCTTTTACTTTTCAACATCTAGAATGAAGAGGAAGCATCTGATTTTGCAGTTGATCCAAGTAATTTTAAATGCAGTGAACTGTGTCCTATTAAAAAAAATCCTGTAATGAGAGATTTCCCTTAATTTCTGCAATAGTCCCAAAATCTTAGAGCAAATAAACAGAAATGAAGGCAAAATAAAAAGCTTTTACCCTCAAAAGACTCCTATCAGAAGACATACAGAAAATATTTATTGATACTGCTATTAATGGCGAAAGTATTTTAGTAACTTCATCAGAAAAACAGACTATTTTGAAGGATACCTTATAAGCTGATAAATTAGTGCACAAAATTCTAGGGAATTTTCAGTAAGAACTGAATTTTTCACTCCTGTTTCCAAAGCCAAAACAGTATTTGTTTTAAAAATATCCTCCCCTAGCATAGCCAACATACAAGTATACTACCTAAAATGTATATTTAGGAAGTCTTAAATGTTTGTTAAATGATGGAACACAAAGCCTTCTCTCATTAAGCAATTTATTTTCTATAATTACATGATATGTAAATGCTTCAAATACTGACCAGTAAGGCAATTCTTAGGATGAGTAAAATGTTACTAGTTTGTATATGAATTAAAAATAAAGTAATTTAGCAACAGATTGGAGAGCAAAAAAAAAAAAAAAAAAGCAAAGGAGTGGGTGAAGAAACAAAAAAAAATTAATTTTTTTTCTTTAAAAATGACAAGAAATAACATCCTGAGGTTTTTCACACTAAGCTCCGACAAAATGGGTTGGGAGAGGAAGAAAAAGACATTAACAAAGAAGAGTGAGTAAAAGATACTATCAACTCAATAATGTTGAAAGAAATAAACACAAATGAAAAATAAGTTGAAATGTCAGATTTTGTCAAGAAGTCTTGTCATAACCTGAATTTTCAATGTATTCATTGAATTCAATGATTCACTCAGCTTTAGAAACTGATATAAAAAAAAAAAAGAGTCCACAGAAAACCTTTTCTCAGTCACTTTTGTCTCCATAAAAGTTTTGAATAAAAAGGAATATAGTCACAACAGCTATCTAACGATGTGAAATACAGCACACAATCTGCTTTTCCTCCCCCACGTAATACTAATGCGTTAATTAAAAAAGTGTAATTCCTCCTATAAAGTTTTAGGAGAGGAAAATTTATTTAAGTGCTTGTAGCACTTAAATGATGACAACAGATGTATTTCTCATTATGAATGCAGTTATTGGAACAATCATACTGTTATTCTTGAATAGCTTTTCTCAATTACTCTAACTATAACATATCCCTTCATTTCATGTATTTCTATGTCTTGGACAAAATGTCATTCATTGAACCAAATTTCCCCATAGAATTTTATCCCTCACTAAAAAAGAAGAAATTGAGGACATGAGGAGCAGCAAGAGGAGCTTCTACCACTACACCAGTGTTCAAAGGCTGAACAAGGAAAGCGTGCGTCTGTAACTAAGTGTAGCAGGTGATTTCAGGACAGTGGACACAAGGAGGAATATTATAACCTGGATGTGTGGACAACATGATCGATAAAAATGTAGTTGGTATGATCAGGTTCAGAGGATAGTGGTTAATGGGTTGTACTGCACCCAGGGATCAGCAAAAAGTGGAGTGCCACCGAGGTCTGACCTGGCAAGAGGCCACAGGGTGCACTGTTGGAACATTTGCAATTGATACGTATGTGGAGGAAGAGGCATGTCCCTACAAATGAATATTGCACAGAGTGATCAAGACAGGGTGGAAGAACAAGCCAACAGGTCATTCCATTCTGCAAGGATGAAATATACCCATGGGAGGAATGAGAAATAAGGTGATAGTTGACTGAATCTTGTTGGGCTGCTGCAGTGTATTTACAGGACCGTGAGAGAACCTTTGTGGAGGTGGTGATTTCAGGATGTCAGGACCCAAAATCTCTGATGCCTTGGCACAGTCATTAACATCCTTCTGGTGTCACAGATAACCTGTGAAGACATCCTTTTGATCAAGGAGATATATACCTGCCAGAGTGGAGGGAGAAGAGTGCAAGATTACCTGTATGGCCTATGATAACTCACCTAAACTGTCTGGTCTGGAGCTGAAAGGGCATCATCTACCAAATTTCGCAGCAGCAGGTGTCTACAGAACCCCTATGCCATACTGGGGATGTACTGATTAGAGGATCAACACCAAAGTACTAAATAAAACATAGTAGGTAATCAGTAGTTTCTTCAGTGGTAGATTTATTATTAAATACTCCAAATTAAGAAGGCCCGCTCAAGAAACACAGGCCTTGGGCATGTACTAACAAGATGGACAGGGACATGTGTTGGTTGCAGTTGCAGACCAGGTCATTGTATAAATCAGTGCCCAACAGATTGACAATATGAGGAAGACTACACTCCCTGCATTACTGAAACATCAACAAGCAATGAACTGAATTCTGAAAATAAATGAAGTTTGCCTCCTGACAGAACCTGTTAAACAAAACCAAGATAACAAGATACTGCTTGGAATCCCTCCAGATGGGGAGCTGAAACCTGCAAAAGGCTTAAACACTCTGATTTGTAGAAGCAATGACTCTGAAAATATCCTTTAAAGATGCTAAGGGACATCAGTTGCCCTGACCACATCTGTACTGACTTCTGGGTGTTGGTTAATACAGTATGAAAATGGCTCAAAGATTGGAATTGTGGTAATAGGCAGAAGAACTATTAAAATTATATAATTGCTGCTCAGAAGAGATGTACTTTAAAAAGCAATTTAATGCACGTATCACAAACACAAAGGAACTCGAGAAGAGAGACACACTGGTAAGGGTGATAAATTGACTTGGGATTGGAGAATAAGGGAAAGCTATTTTTAGCCAGATGGGCCGAGGAAACTGTTGGACTTTCTGGCTTTTTACTGAGCCAAGAAAATGCAACCAGAACTTTTGTCAGAAAGACACAGCACAAGCAGTCAGACAGTGCAATAGCCATGGAATGATACAAGACATTCAGAAGCCAGGAGCTGAGGGTGATGATACAGCCAGCAGGGCCGGCCCCACTCATGGTACCTGGACAAGGCAGGCAGTGCAGAAACAGAGGTGGCAGGTTCAATCAAGAGCCTAGATGGCCACTCAATTTCATAGCAATGTGGTCAGAAGTCAGTCTGAGGAGAACATTCAGGACCAGGTCTGGTGAGGATAACTGGGATCACACACAGCTCAGTGATCACTCAACAAGTCTGTGAAATCAGACAGGTCTGAAGCCAACTTGGGAAGCCAGTCCACAGGTCAGGGTCACAATTAGCAGCATCCCTGGCTGGCAATAAGCATGACTGTGGCTGAGATGGAAACAGATCCACCCTTTCAGCTGAGCTTAAATGGGACTCTGGCCCAAAGGCAGGATGTGTGGCTGGGAGGCCTCAGGTAAGGCTGGTCAGGACTTTAAGGTCCATTAGCACCCCAGGGCCCTGACAGAGAGGGAAAGAAGTGCCTCATAATTGCTTTCAATTACACCTTTTGCAGGGGCAATGTTTAAAATGTTTAATGACCCCATGTTGATGGATGTGTATGATGTGAGTGCCTGTAACTTGGTTCCCAGGGTGAAGCTGGTGAACACTCTGCCACTTTATCTGAGTAGATGTGCACAGGGTTGCAGTGAGAGATCCCTGGGGTCCTGAAAGAAGAACAGGATTTATAATGCATGTGTATTAATATGATGATGATGATGTGAAAAGTAAAGTTCATAATGGATTTATGTTCAAAGACATCTTAAATGTGTTTTTCTTGAGGGAATGCACTGGGCACGGCTGGCAGCACATATCAGCAGGCCCGGGAGCTGCCCTTTGCCAGTCACAGCCCATTCCAGCTGGCTCTGGCACTGCTGTCACCAGCCCAGTGCCAGCCAAACCTGTGGCATATGTCATCTCTGTACAGGCATGTTTGAGAGAGAGCAGCACTTGGGGGTGGGGAAGGTACAGGAGGTGTGGAAGGGAAAACAGAATGCATGAAAGAGGACATTGTTGCGGACATGGCTGGAGACACACTTGTGGAAGAAGGCATTCCGTGACAAAGGAGATGCAGCCCCCACAGGTGACCCACACCAGGCCTGCAGGTGGCTTTTGGGATGGCCAGGACATGGGGAAGGACTGCAGACCATGCCAGAGCAAAGGGAAATGAAGCAGCAGCAAGGAGTGGAGGGGCAAAACAAGATACCTGGGAGTGGCAGACAGTATTGCACTCGTGACCCAGTCTGTCACTGGGCTGAAGGCACTGGGAAAGAATGACTGGTGAAACAAAGGGAAACTGACACTAGGAAGTTAGGAGTAGAGGTATTCAAATGAGCCTTGGGAAGGAGGAGGAAATTTTATAATTTGATTTTTTTTTTCTTGTGTGTTGGTAGGACCACGCTTTAAACCCTTTTCAATGGCTCTGTTAACTACATTTAGGCTGCTCTTTGTCTAAAGAAGGAAGTCCATATTAAGTTCACTGCTTTCTTCTCAATACATCAAAGGGAGAAGCATTTTCCAGCTAATAGGTAAGACATTAAAAAGTTTTAAGCAGCTCACTAAGATTTTTTTTACAGTCTTATCAAGTGCATAAGCATCCACATCAAAATTGGTGTTCATAGGCTGAATAAAATCTTCATTTAATATATGCTGAGTGAGGTCAGTGAAAGTATTGTCATACCTACAGGAAACAAACATAATTTACCCAACAGTTTATCTGCAAACATTAAAAAATATCACAGATATTTATGGGCCTCTTTAGCCAGTAATGTGTGACAAAGTGGTGAGAAGCTTTATGAGGAATGCATCACAGGAGGGTAAAATCAGGAGCTAGAATGATTCAGATAATTTATAAAAATGTTGCATGAAACACATAAATGGAATTTCATTTCAAAGAACATCATCTTATTCCTGTTCTCCACAATAAGGTATAAAAATGATAAAAAGAACCCTAAAAGCTGTAAATTATGTAAATATTAGTGCCATTTTCCTTCACTGACATTTTTTTGAATCAGCTTGTAATTAGATTTGCCACTTTCACATCTTAAGTCCTAGCTACCACATATTTCAACTGTCTTGTTTACAAAAAGTCCCGAACAACTCACATCAATCGTTTTGAAAGAACTGTGCTCCAAGCCCTATCTTTACTCATACTGGTTATGTTTTCTTTAATAAAGAAAAGAAACAAAAGCCACAATACCATTCTTCAAAATATTATGCTAATTTTATTAATCAAATTGTTATTTATATTTTACATATAATAATCATACAGAAAAATTAAAAAACTATTGGTTCAAATCCACAGAATTTTGTGGACAAGCTGCTATATGAAATAGCCTTCCATATAAATTCATGTAACAACATTAGCTTTAATAAAGTTTTCTATGCACCCATTATCTGTTAGTTTTCCCTTAAAAAAAAGGAAACAGACCTAACCAATCAAAAAAAAATGCAAACCAAAAAAAGAAAACCCAGAAAAACACAAACCAACCCAAAAACAACATCAAAACAATGAAACATTAACGGCTTATAATCCCGTGTGTGTGTGCTGCAATTCAATAAAAACCTATTGAAAGGAAGGGATAGACTTCTTTGATGCAGTACATAAAGATAATTATATGCCTCACCTTTTATGAAAATTCATCCAGCCATAACCTTTCTTTAGCAAGGAAATCTGGAGAATCTGAATACAGACCACCAGTATACCTTTTCCAAACCATGGTTTTCAATGTTTTCAAAATTATTTTTGAAAAATGCCATTAGAAAAAGTCCCCAAATACAGAGTTTTATTTGATTGTTTTCTTCTCAGCGGTCAGCAGTCTAGGAAATACACACTTTAGGCAGTCACAAAGCTTTTTTTCCTCCCTGTAACATTATTCTTACATTCACAGCTGTCAAAAGACATTCTAACCATATCTTATCCTTTCTCCCCTCGTACAAAGGACCATCTTTTAATTCACATTACTTCTAATGAATATTGGCCTATCTCAAAGAAAATGGTTTACAGTGATGAATGTTGTAAAATCTCCAAAGTGTCAAGTGTCAGTATATCTATGTGATTGCCATTAAAAAATTTGGTTTGTTTATCTCTAATGTGAACCTTCCTTGATGGTGTTAATTTCGCTAGTCCTTGTACATGGATATCGATGATGTCTTTTACGTTCGTTCTCTGCCTGTGGTTAGCTGGCAGTTTTAGATGCCTCCAAAAAATAAATTAATCTACCAATTATTAATGCTTGCCCTCCTTTCCTCCTTCATCCTCCATGCCTGGGTTTCTCTATCTAGTCCCATTTTATTTCATATTTTTAATGATGCCATATTTTCAAAAATACTGATTATTCTCTTTGATCTCCTTTTATTCATACTTTCCTCAAAGTCCAGCACCTAAACCAACTCCGAATACAATCAATCAATACAACTCCAGCCAACAACCAATCCAAGGCTTTTCTTAGCAGTGTGGAAGAACTACTTCACATATCCTGCCAACTTTTGCAAAATAATTCCAAAGAGATTTTTCACAAACTCACAATTCCAATGCATGCATCCTGTATGTCCATTCCTTTAAAATTGTTTAAAAATAGAGACATTAACTTATTCAAATTAATTTCCAGGGTTTATTTAAATGAGAAAAAAATATTAAAAATATTTAAATTTAAAAATATATGTCATTACTGAATGAGAGTGAGCCAAGGTTCTTACAAGCATATTTGTATTTTTCTGTCAACCAAATTTCTTCTCACAAACAAAAAACTCAGCCTATTTTCCTCAGACTTTTAAGAGGTTTACATGAGAAAAGACAAAGTATGATGAGTTTCAGTGTACAGACATGCACATTTTTCAGGCTGTAAACAGTTAAACAGGCTATGATGAAGATCTTTTTCCAAATTAACACCAGAGGCTCTTATGCTTCAGATTTCTTTCCAAACTGCAGCTTCACAGTCTTGCTGGACATTTCTTTTAACTCTGCATTATACTGTCTGTCATTGTTAAATTTCAAAACCAGTGCTTTTTCCTCGCTTTCTGAATCTCAGTTTTGTCTTGACATTTTGTATTTCTCTTGATCTGATGCGTTGCCACTGTTGTTTTGACACGTCAGGTATGCAGTACCACCTGAAACATTGGAGCTTCTGTGCTCCTGCAGCAATAATTTGCCTTTATGGCAATGGATTATATTGGCACTGCAATGCTTGATACAGTATGTGATCCATTAGTGGTTTATGCACTGTTATTAAAGCATCACATTTACATTTATAAGTGTTAACTCAAATGACCTTACATCTCAGCAGTTATTGACTTTGCAGGGCCCATTAGGTGCATCAAAGCACCCTCCTTAACAGAGGTAAATGAGTGCTAAATGCAACTGCTACAATTCCTTCTTTCTGATTTTTTAATTAAAAGTGAGTAGGAAGGGAAAAATAAAGAAAAGGAGCCCATTTTTCTGCTCCATTGCCCATGACAGCATCCTCTGCTTAAAAACCAGCTACATGTTACAGAAAGCAAAGCTCTCACTACACTAAGCTACTTCTTTGTCAAAAAAATTATAGCCTTTTAGTAGGTGTTTATGAGATTGGACAAGTGCGCGAGGGCGTATTTGGCCCGAGTGTCCGGCTAGCCGCTGTTACGAGGGAGGTGGCCGACACCCCCGGCGCATATACTTCCAGCCCCCCTTGGCGTCTTGGCCTCGGGCTGAGCTGGCTACGCGGAGCGGGCAGAAGCGCGATGGAACGAAGTCAGAGGTGACCACAAGCTGGGGGCTAACTCCGATTTATTGAAGGTTCGGTGACTGGAACAGGTAGGGAGGGTGCCAACCAGCAAGTGGCCCCGAATGAGGGGGGAGGTACAGTTTTAAAAACAAGGGGTGGAGAGAGGAGGGGAGCCCAACTAGCCAATCGGGGAAGGGTACAAACATAATTGGCAAAGGAGACGAACCAATAAATACAACATAAAGGAGGGGCCCCGGGAGGAGGAAAAACTTACTTATAAGGAGTGTAAGGGAGGGGTGATTACATAACAAAGGGAGACTGGCAGTTGAGGGGGAAGGGGGTAACCAAGGAGACCAACAGTCAGGGGAGGCAGTGGCGGGAAAATCAGGGGAGGGAGGAACCATTTTACAGAAAACTGGGGGGAGAATACATAAAATGGGGAAATAATTGGGAAAATTAAACAACACACCACAACAGACAAGGTGTAATGGGCTTAGTCTAAAAGAGAGTAGATTCAGATAAAGATGAAAATTTTTAAATATAAAGATGAAATTTTTTATGATAAAGGTGGTGAAACAGCGGAAGAGGTGCCCAGAGTGGTGGTAGATGTTCCATCCATAGAAACACTCAAAGTCAGGTTGGATAAGACTCTTAGCATCCTGGCTGAGTTGAAGATGTCCCTTCTCTTTACAAGAGGGAGGTTGGACTGAATGACCTTTAAAGGTCTGTGTCAACCCAAACGGTTCTATAATTCTATTATTATAGACTTTGAAATAGGGTGGGAGTGAGGGATCTATTGCATAACCCTGATTTTTACCTTGACAAGCATTAATGCAACTAGCAGGAAAGACGTTGTACTAGTTCACCTTTAATTGTAAAACCTTGTTTAAATAGAAGTCATAGAACTATAAAATCACTGTGCATTCAGGGAAAAAAAGGAAAAAGAAAAAGAAAAAGAAAAAGAAAAAGAAAAAGAAAAAGAAAAAGAAAAAGAAAAAGAAAAAGAAAAAGAAAAAGAAAAAGAAAAAGAAAAAGAAAAAGGAAAAGGAAAAGAAAAAGAAAAAGAAAAAGAAAAGGAAAAGGAAAAGAAAAAGAAAAAGAAAAAGAAAAAAAGAAAGAAAAAGAAATAGAAAAAGAAAAAGAAAAAAAGAAAGAAAAAGAAGAAGAAAAGAAAAAGAAAAAGAAAAAGAAAAAGAAAAAGAAAAAGAAAAAGAAAAAGAAAAAGAAAAAGAAAAAGAAAAAGAAAAAGAAGAAGAAAAAGAAAGAAAAAGAAAAAGAAAAAGAAAAAGAAAAAGAAAAAGAAAAAGAAAAAGAAAAAGAAAAAGAAAGAAAAAGAAAAAGAAAAAGAAAAAGAAAAAGAACAGAAAGGACAGAAATGTTCTCACAACACTAGCATGTTTGAGCAAGGTCAGTCAATGTTAACTCATGGAGTAGAAAAAGCAAGCATGGTCTGTTCAAAATCAATAGCACAACTGAGTACAAATGATGCAGTCAGTCTTTTGGAGATTATCTTCATTCAAAGTCGATGATTCCAAGTCTTTTGCCCTGAAGGAATGTTTTCAATCCTGAAAGTTTTTGCAGACCGCTCTGCATCAAAAATTATTTAAAAAACTGTGTAGTGTTGCTCTGATGTCCCATCAGCCTCAGCATGGAATTGCACCAGTAAATTGGTGAAAAATAAAAATTATTTTTCAGTAATGACATTGTTGGCAAACATTTGAATTTCTTTCCTTTCTTGACCAGTTACCCACAGTAACATTAATATTCAGTAGCAATGCATGTGTTCTTTTCTTTAAATAGTCACAAGTTATTTAAGTTAATTATTCTAAGTATTATGACAGCTTTGATCCCTCCACTCATAGAAAAGACAGAACAGAAAATTTTATCAAGTTGTGTACTCAGACATGTTTTATGCCACTGCTTGTGGTTAAAGAAGTGGCGTTGCTCTATTGAGAGTTTCCTTTCTAATTTCAGTCACTACACATATTTTCTATCAGAACACAGTACTCACAGACACCGGAGAGGCTATTCAAACACAATAAAAATGAAAAAAGCACAAATGTTGTTGTGGAAGCACTTGACAATATCTCCCAATATAACATTTTATTATAATGTACAGAAACCCTCCAGTACTATGTCAATGACTGTCATTTCCAATAGGCTACCCAGCATCAGTGCTGTCAATTCTAGTGACTTTGTGAAGTGTTTCATGGTAATTCGTGTGTTTCCATAAGCATCACATTCTGGAGCAAAGGTATGGAGGAAAAAGAAAATGTGTGATCCGAGCAATTCTTAAGTGTCCTAAACTGAAAGGAAGAAAACGAGAAAGGGAGAAAGGAATAGTGAGTCTCTTCAAAATATAAAATTTTAAATTTAAAGAAGGAGGAAAATTTAAATACATTCAGTATTTCATTAATATTTTTAGACTATCCATACAAATAAACATTTTTGGTTTTTAAACAATCAATTTCTCCTAAAAATCTTCAATTTTTTTTTTTTTTTTTTTTTTTTTACTGGAAATAGGAACAAAATGTATTTCAGGAAACTACAACCTTCCAACATTTTTTTTTCCTCTAGAAATATTACCAAGCTAATGAACAAGCCATATATTTCTAATGACTTTTTAGAAGTCCTCTTCATTCAAGTCCTCACTTCACTGCTTGTTATACACAGCTTAGACAAAATATACTAAAGACTGGTGGGAACTAAGGATTAGTTTTGCATAAAAGTGGTGGATGAGCATCAGATTTTTACATCTATCATTTAAATCAAAGTTCCTGGTCCCTCAGAGCTCGCAATTTGCCACATACCCATTACAAACTAATTTAAACCATTTTTACTGGTAGGTAAGATTTTCTGCATGGTTAGCTTGAAAAGTAAAACACATACTGTGGGGATCCACTGATCTCTCATCTCTTTTCTTTCTCTTTCATATTTTTAAACAAACCATTCTCTGTCAACAATCTCTATGCTAGCTTTATTGTGACTGGTTCAATAGTATGCAGTTGGCTTCAAAATGTATTATGTTCTTTTAAAACATTTTCCTAATTCATGTAATAATCATCTTTGGTTTGCAATTCATCAAGTTGCATTTCAAAATGTCACTTTCAATGAATGTAACACACATTCATTGAAGAGAGAGGCTTGCCTCTCTCTTGCTCCTTTACCACCACAGTAAAGGTATTACACCTTGCTACTCTTCCTTGTAAGTATATGAAATATTTATCCACACATTCCCTTATTTTTTAGTCTTCCAACTACCTCCGAACCACTCTCTCACAGAACTAAATTGCTTCATTCATCTATCAACCATATATAATATTTCCCATTCTCTCATCTTTCCGCCAGTGCTCTTACTCCTCAAGTTCCTTGCATATTCCTACCCAGTAACAGCTGCCTGCACCATTTTTATCTGAGCTCCATACAGAAAAGGAGGAGATGAAGCCACTTACAGTAATGACAGCCATCTTGATATCATCAGAAATAAATTCAAGTTATATGCATACTGCATATGATACAGACAAAAAGTTCAAATTATTACAAAAAGGACCAATAAAGTGTTCTTGGAATATTTGAAGGGCAACAGAAAAAAAAATAACAAGAGAAATTTCTTTTCTGTCACTATGAATACATAAAACATTTCTGTAACAAAAGTTTTACAAAGAAAAGATTCTTACAGCCAAAACTACTTACAGACATAAGTACAGATGCAGCAATTAATATTGTATCTTGAAGGGTCATATCTTCCCAGAAGGCTTGTCTTATTGAAAGACTGTAATGGCTTTGGTCTGCTAATTTGAGATTTTCTGGCTAATGTACTAATGAGTGTGGTGGGTTTAGTGCTGGCCAATTACTAGTGCAATCACTAGAATGCCCTTACTCATTTCCTGTGAGGTAGGGTTAGGAGAAAGGCAAAACAGGCTCAAAACTTTAAAAGAATATAAAGAAAAAATTATTAACAGTAACTAAAAGAAACAGTAATAAGAATCCGAACAAAACCTTCAGAACACTTCTCCTTTCTCTGCAGCCTTTTCTTTCCCACTGACAATGTAAAGAAACAAACTTAAAGTTTCAGTCCGTTTACCACCTCTAAAATAGTCTTCCTTCAGTTCACTTAGGGAGAGAAGCCCCACTAGTTAATGTTATGGAGAATCCTTCACAAGAAAACAGTTCTCTGTGGTGCTCTCAAGAGTAGCAGCCATCCAGAGAAATCTGCAATCGTGAAGTTCTTCTCATTTTCTACAAGCTTTTCCCACACCTGTGTTTATGAGCCATGTCAACTTATGGAGGTATTGTTTTAAAGATGAGCTGTTCAAAGGCAAAAGTTCTCATTATCTATCTCTGAAATCATCTTCTTCCTAGGGGTACAAGATCTTCATCACTCTTCTCTCCTTCCCTGTTCAAACTTGTCATAAAATCACAGCTACTTTAACATCTGCTTACTTTAACATAGCTTGGCCCAGCGTCAGCCCCACAGCCTCCCTCTCCCTGCCTGGCAGACAGTGGTGGGCCTGGTGGGTTCTTGTTGCAGGGGTTGCCCAGTCGGGCCCCTGATGCCTCTTTGCCAAACAGAAAAGAAAAAGAGAGCTCCTGAGTTTCTCTCGTCTTTACATGCGTTTTTCACAGAAACGTGTCAACAGCTTTGCATCACTTCCGTGAATGCCTCCCATGCAAAACTACCACAAAGATTTTAATGCCAAATGTTTATTCCACCTTATTTAAACAAAATAAGGCATCTACAAAGCAACAATTCTGAGCATGTTGTCTAATTATTACATGGCATGCTTGATGGCTCAAATGTCTAAATTCCTAGTTTTATATAAGTACCAGAAGCCTAGGAATATACTTAAGTACATCTCTAAATTAGAACATTTTTTTCAGATAATCAGAAAATGATACTAGTCATGGGTAAAACATGAAATATTACCATGTTCTTGTGATTAGAGGCAGAGTATAAGAAATTACCTCAAAGTCTTTAATGCAATATATTTCTCAGAATTACTTAGAGAAGATTAGTTCCATTTTACAAATTCTCATTACTTATCTAGTACAGTTCAGGTTTTTAATCTGATTTTAAAAGGTGAAATTACTTTTTTATTCATTACAGAGCTACTGGTTTTAATTTTTTAAACAACATGAATACTACTGTTAACTATTTTCTGTGAGAGAAACTTCCAGCCTTCTGAGCAGTCATTTTGGAATACATGTTTCCATAGTCTATCGAAAAAAACTGCGTAGTAAGTATTTGGCTTCTTTTTCACACAAAATCAGTGAGATGTAGAATTGTACTAGTATGGCAGTACATGAGTTGTTATTTTATAGAAGTTGTGTATTAATAAGAACAGATAAATTTCTATTTCTTCTGTGGCAAAGAGCTTGGTTATATTAGCATTGTGTGCTTTTTTCATATTCACCCATATTATCTCACCTAGATTAAGTGCTGCAGTGCTGGAGCCATTTTCTTATTACTCTGAAAACAACTGTTAAAGAATATTCCCTTCTTTGTCTTTTCAGGAGATACACCCCGATCTTTCTGGGTCCTTGTCTTGCCCCTTTCACTGAACTGAAGAAACAAGTGTCTCAAACTATGTTTCTGCCCAGCCCTCCTACTCATCTGATCTGGGTTTCTGTTCATGCAGACATCAGATTTAGCACCATATTTTTCAGAACCTGATAGAAAGCATCAATAATTTAGGATTTGACAGGTTACTCAGACATAATTCACTGCAATGCTTAATGACTTTTTTTATAAGATCATAGTAGGTTAGCTATCCAGCAATACATCAGGCACCCAAGCATTTAAATTCATTTAGAGCAAATCACAGTAAAAATATTATATGCAGCAACATTAACTAGAGAATAGAATACTTTAAAAATATTTTACATTTGATCTATATTCTACAACTCTCTGTTATGTCCATGCATTATAGCAAATTACCAAGAGAAGTTCTGGAGTGTCCCTCACGGAAGAAGTTCAAGAATATCTGGACACAGTCCTGTGCCATGTGCTCTGGCAGGGAGATTGGACCCACTGTGGTCCCTTCCAGCCTGACCCATCCTGTGGTTCCATGATTCTGTGCTATTAAATAAAGAAACCAATCAAAAGCTTATATTAGCTATAGGCCTATTGTATTAAGCTAGTGCTTCATGTCAGTTAGGAGAAATAAATCTGTTTTCTTCCTCCCCCCTTCTAAAAGAAATTAACTTCTTAATGATGCTTATCAGTTTCCATAGGAAAATATCAGCAAAGTGTTTATAGCTGTGTTAAATTTTCAGACTTACTACAGAGTTGCATTTGGTTAATGGAGAATTGTTGATGCTGGTTGAATAAAATACGAGCTGGGCTTTTTGCTGCTCTTGCACCTGCTGGAGCAAGGCTGACACCTGAAGGGTGTCTGGGGTGAAGCAGAGGCTTCACAACCCAATGATGAGCCATCAAACTCTCTCCTCCTTTGTCATGCACAACAAGCCTTGCTCTCAATTTGGTTCTTCGAGGAGATGAGTACAAAGACTCTCTGTCAAAGGTCAGACAGCCTTTAAGTTCACATTGATGGGTGGAAGAGGACAAAGTGTTTATTTTACATTTGTATCAAATATAAATTTTCACCAAAATCACCACGACTCTCATTAAGCCCCAATAACATATTAACTTTCACACCTCTAAGAATGCAAATGAGGTGAAATCAGAAACTAAGTCCAGATGCAACAAGCACCTCTGATTTCTGAGGAGCAGCTGGTATGAAAGGAGCTTTATCTTCTGCAAATTTCCGCACCATTAATGCAACCCTGGCCAACAGAACTATGTCGAATTCCTACAACAGCAGGACCACTTATCTGTTTCCCTCAAAAAGGCTATTTGAAAACACATGCATGGAAAATCCTCATTGCTACTTGCACTTAAACATGATAATAAATTATTTAGATCTAGAATTCTTTTTGATCAAGAGAAGTCATGCTTCATTTGAGTCTAGCTACTTGCACAGAAAAAGTAAGTAAGTGTGGCAGAATCGTGATTTAGTGAACAAGATTCCAGTTCACACTATAGTCACATGAGACTGCCAGTCAGGCATGTAGTGTGGATAAATTCAGACTTGGTTGCTTTCCAGAGTGATTAAGGAAATTGGCTAAAAATATATAGCAAATCTTAAGAGAATCAGGAAAACAAGTCTTTGGTCTTCTGGCACAATGCAACTTCTTCCTCACCTCCAGAAAAACAAGAAATGAAAACATAGAAAAAGTTTTAAATATCATTCTATTCAGCATGAACATAAATATTAATTCTTCTGGTGAGAGAAATTTGTTGTTCAATAACTTACTGCACTGTCAAAGAACAGATTTTCCTTTTACCCAACAGTATTGTAAAAACTTATTTCGGGGGAAGAAGGTATACAGAGCAGACTCATTTCCAACCAGTTCTTAGATGTCAGTTCATAAATGCCTTGTCTCATTTTCTGCTAATTATGGCCAAAAGTTTATCTGTTAAAAAACAAAAAAAACAAAAAAACAAAAAAAAAAAAAAAAAAAAACAAAAAAAAAAAAGAAAAACCCAAAAAAACCCCAACCAAATCCATATGTTCTTACAAAAAAAAAAAAAAAAAAAAAACCAAAAAACCCCAAATAAACTAAAAACAACCACCAATCAAGCAACCAAAACACAAAAAATCCCCAAACCAAGCAAGAAAAAAAAACTAAACAGACAAACAAACAACAAAAACAAAAAAGAGCCTAAACTTTTTTTTTTTTTTAATCAAGTAGTATCTCTGCAAATTTGTATCACATATTGCTGGTCCACTGAGTGCAGAAATAAATAAAGCCTGGGGAAATCTGGCTTAATATTTATGTATGTGCAATATTTCCAGGTTCTTGTTTGAGTTACCCTGTGACTTCCAGACCCTGATGAACTACTCTCAATGACTTCTCTGTCACTCAGAATGCCCTTCTAGTCTAGGCAAGCAGCAGCCAACCTCTGGATTCCACACCAATATCTGACAATATTTCTGTGATGGGTTTTAGCCTGCTGTGTTGCTGTTACATGTTAGACTTACACTGGAGGTACTGATTTCTTTCCTTTTCCTTCCATCTGCTGAAAGACCTAGAGGAGCTCAATTAATTGGTACAGCTATTTTTCCATCAAATTCCATTGAAATTAGCCCAAGAGAATTAAAATATATAGGGAGCAATGATATGAATTATAATTTTTGTAAGCCTCACATTCTTGAGAAATAAACTTACTTTCACAGATGAGTTCGCATGCTCGACAATTGCCTAAACAGTACAGTGTCTGATTTCCTGCTACTATGCTACTACCAGGCACAGAAGTTTGAATTGAGAGGGCTCAGAGTTCATTTCATTTCCATATTCAAAGATTAATTAAACTTAGTCACTAAATCTTCAGAAAAGGAACATGAAGACAGTTTTCTGCATATTTAAAGCCTCCAGGGAGGGCAGACAGAAGTAGAGATTTTTTTTCCTGTTTTACTGGACTAATTCCTAAAGGATAATTACTAATATTACATCCACCACTGTGTGCAGTGACAATCTACCTTTAAAAAGAGCTACTTGAACATTTCTTTGCCTAAAGAAAAAGCAGCGAGTTTTAAAATTAGTAGCATACTCTACTGAGACTCAAGTGACAGATTCAAACCTTGAGAATGTCATGCACAGTTAGAATGTGACAGTGCAAGATACTTTCACTGGCAGAAAGTGAAACAGGGCAGCCTCCTGTCAGAGAGGAAAGAGAAAATTTGTTCTAAAAGTCACAAGGGAATCAGAGTAACAAAGTAGCAATGGGAACACTGCATGGGTAATAAAAATCTGGTTCGGGGAAAGAAGTAATGTGAAGGAAGGGACATAATATATGTACTGCATGTACATGCAGGAATACCAAAGTAATTACACAGCACAATATCTATGTAAATTTTTTCTCTTTTTTCTTTTTTTTCTTTTTCTTTTTCTTTTTTTCTTTTTTTTCTTTTTTTCTTTTTTTTTTTTTAATTTATAATTTTGAAATAAACCTACAGAATAAATTATCCTTCCAATCTGTTTTAAAACACTGCTGAGCAGAAGAATCTCTCCACCTGTTTCCTATAGTTTAGGTGTGTTGGTTTTGTGTGGTCTGGATTTTGTAGTGGGGGGACCACAGAGATGGCTTTTGTGAGAAGATGCTGGAAGCTTCCACCATGTTCAGCAGAGCCAGTCCCTGATGGCTCTGAAGATGGACATGCTGCTCATCAGGGCTGGGCCAATTAGAAAGGTTGATAAGACCTCTGTGATAACAAATTTAAGAAGAAAATCAAAACAAAGGGGGACACATTTTCTTCCAGTCAGAGAAGAGGAAGAGGTGAGAACATGTGAGGGAAACCACATGGAGACCCCAAGGTCAGTGCAGAAGGAGGGGCAGGAGATGCTCCAGGTGTCAGAGCTGAGATTCTTCTGAGGGCTGTGGTGAGACCATGGTGAAGCAGCTGTGCCCCTGCAGCCCATGAGGATCCATGGGGGATGCAGAGATCCACCCACAGCCCGTGGGGATCCATGGGGGATGCAGAGATCCACCCTCAGCCCGTGGGGATCCACGGGGGATGCAGAGATCCACCCTCAGCCCGTGGGGATCCACGGGGGATGCAGAGATCCACCCACAGCCTGTGGGGATCCATGGGGGATGCAGAGATCCACCCACGGCCCGTGGGGGAGGTGCCGATGCCAGAGCAGGTGGATGTCTGGAGGAGGCTTTGATCCAATGGGAGACCCAGTGGAGAGAGGGGCCCTGCTTCCAGGCTGGAGCAGCCTGGCCTTGGAGGACTGCACCCTATGGAAAGAGAGTGACCCGCATTGCAGCAATTTTGGGAGGATTTGGGAATGGCTCATGTTGCAGCAGTTTTAGCAGGACAGCTGCTCGTGAGATTGGAGCCATGCTGGAGAAGTTCACGGAGAGCTGACTTAAATGGGTGGAACCTCACAGTCTCACAAGGGAAGGACTCTTCTCCCTGTGCAGCAGAAGAAAACCCCAGGTGATGAACTGACCAAACCCCCATGCCCAGTCTCCCTGCACTGTCAGTGGGAAGGAGGGAGGGGTTGGGGGAAGAAAAAAGTCTTTCAAGGGCTGATTTTACTTCTCATTATCTTCCTCTTTTTGTCACTAATAAATTCACTTTACCTCTGACCTGAGCCTTTTTGGTTTGCTCTTGGAGTGTTTTCTCCTGGTTCTTAGCTCAGCTCGGGAACCCCTCTCCTCTGCCCAGCTGTGGCAGGGGAGGCTGAGTGGCTTTCATGGGTGCCTGGCATTTGGCCAGTGTCAAACCATGACAACGGGTTATGGCATTATTCTTTCATGGTATTTGGATGGTCAGAACCAGTTTTTGTAACTCTGTGAGCCTTTGAGCAATAATTAAATGCAGCTCACTGCTGAAATATAACAAGCACGGCAGGGCAGCTGCTCCTCCTGTTGGACAATCCTTTTTTACCAACATTTTGAGTTATGGTGTCTGCTAAACTGAGAGAGCACCCACCCTGTCAGGTAACCAAACAGTGAAAGATAGTTTTTCATTGATAACAATGGTAATAAATGTTCAAGCCCTTCAAAAATATTTCAGAATATGACCCTCTATATATGTTCCTACTTTATACGTGTTATACAGTAAGATGGGAGTTCAAAACCAAAAGGGATCTCTGACTTGACAGTCAGATGTGATGACATATATTTCATCACATATGTATGTGATGAAATATTATTTACCAAGATACTCAACTAAATATACATGGTCAGGGTGCATTTCTCTATATACTACTTTTCAATATAGGTTCTTACAATTTTTCTGTGATAATAGTCAGTCCACATTGACACTGGCAAATCCTACTAAGCATCCTTGTAATTTTTGCAGGCCTTCTACACAGCCCAGTATCAGAAAATTTCACAACTACTAAATAATGAAAACATAATTACTAAGTGAATGTAAATAAGACATTGTCTTAGTTTGTCCTGCAAAGAGACACAGAGATTAATGTCTCCAATTCCACACTTGCTGGAGCAGTTAAACATTTTCAGATTATAATGCACTGCAAAAATATATTCTGAATGCACTTCAAAAATATATTCTGACTCTAGTACATGCGTAAACAGACATAAAACAATTCGTTTTTGTCACATCATTTTTTAACTCGCCTATTTTTCTTGTGTGTTTTACCTCACATTTTGGTAGTGTCTTTTATATTGTTATTATTTCTTTTACATTAGTCCTTTCAGAATAAGTCTTAATCAAAAAGAAGAAAAAATAATGTTTATTTTGATAATAGCAATGTAGCTATTTTAGTGACATGATTATTTATTCTTTGAAATTTACATAAAAATTGTATTGGAGAAATAGTAAAAATTTCCTTCTTACATCTACAAAGTACCATGTGATTGCAAAATACTTGCTTATTTCTGTAATTTGTAAACTAGTTTACTAAGATTTTCCCTACCTGCCCTTTTCTTCAATTAAAATATCTGCAATAAAATGGCTACATTTACAGACATATTGGAAATATTTGACCCTTATGTATATGCAAACTGAAATCTGCAGCCACTGAAAACATTTCATATTTATAAAACCCTACTGCTAAGAAGGGCTGTAAGTCCTTGCAAGCTATACATAAACCAATACATCATCAGTGACATTCAACCACCTCCAAACAGCCAGAGCATTGGTTGATGCATAGAAAAATATGCACAGTTGGAGACAGGAGAGAGTTATGGCCAAGGACTGCGGGACAACACAGTGAGTGGTCCCATTAAACACTATGGGCCCTTTGGCATCTGGAAAGAATTTGTTTGTCAAGGTCTGACAATGCACCACACTGTATTAGTTCCCAAGATCAATGGCAGTGTCTGTTCACAATTTCAGCAGAGCTGATTGAGACATTCTGGGAAAGCAGTATAGCTCGCAAGATGTTGAGACAAGTGAAGCATACATTAATAGAGTAGGGGTGAAAAACGTGCTGATATATGTGTCAATTTAAACGGATCAATCTGTCAGGCTCTGGAGACAAAGAGACAGCTTCAGTCATTGATGGTGTTATAGAACAAGAGATGATAACTTCTATGCCACAAGAAGTTCCAGAGCCAGTGCTGACAAAAAATATGAAGAGATTATGAAAAATTATTTTCTACAGCTGTATTTGAAGGGAGGCTAAAACCAGATAAATTAGGATATCATAAGCATTCAAAACTTTCAAAACCAAGACACCAATTTAAACACCTAAGAAACAGCATTTACACTGAAATTTTTCTCAAAAGCATTAGGACTTGAAGGAAACATGTCTCTGTGCAGGCCACCAACAAACATGCCCATGTTATTTTAAGGATAAAGTGTGTTACAGTCATGGACGTTACACTTCAGTTTGTTTCACTACACAAAATGTGATCTGCCTTTATCTTGAAATGCCCTCCAACAGCATTTACAGAACACTGTAGGAGCTGCCCAGAACTTGGTCAGTTCCAGCATTCAAAATGTACTTAATTGGTGAATCTTATTCTGCACTGTCCACCTCTGTTCCCTGAACAAACATTTTCTGCAGCGAAGTGTATTTGGCCTTCTAGAGCAGAGAAGGTCAGAGTCTGGCTAGCTGAGGTTAAGGCCAACACCCAGCTGCACAACCTGCCAGCGCCCCTCGGTGTCGTAAGGCCTCGGGCTGTGCTGGTTGCGGACTGGATCGCTGCTAAACGACGAGAAGGGAGGAGCTGGACACTCGCCGGGGGGCTAAACTTGGTTTATTGGAAAGCCCATGACGTATCAGTGAATAACCCAGAACAAAGAGTGCTTAGGGTTATAAAGGGAAGGAGTGGACCCGGGAGGGGTTTACAGAAGACCAATAGGGGGAGAAGAGGGGATGAACTTAATACAAATGACATAGTGGAGAGCCCAATAGGTACCAGGTATGGGAGGGGCCCCGGGACCGCAGCCAACCACAACCCCCAAAGAGGAGAAGCTTCTGGAATACTAGGTGGAGTGGGGGGGTGATTGACTTGGCCCAGGGAGGAGAAAAAGCATACATATAAGGGAAAATGGGGAGGAGGAATTATAGAACCTAACAGATTGACAATAGAACTGGCAGGGCTGTGGCGGGAAAACTGAGGATGGCAGAACCATTTTACACAACATGGGGGGGAGCAGATACATAAAATGGGGGAGGAATTAAATGAACTTAATGAACACACTACAACAATTTTCAAGTCCTTCATCAGCAGGAGTTACTCTTGTCTCTTTGAGGAACATAGTTCCATCAAATCTAGTGAAGCAAACAGGAGGATCTGTGGCTCCTGGGAGTGGTAAGCTACACTTCTGCTCCATCTCCATTCCTCATACCTCGTGGTATACTTCCACTACTTTGTGCTTATGCCTGTGCCCTTATCAAAGCCATCTGTAAGCAAATTTAATTCATTAAGATGAGAGAAACTTAAGTGATCCATAAAAAGAAAAAAGAAAGGAGCTATTGCCAATTAAGTGAGTTATCCACTCTAAACACTTAAAGTGTTTGGTAAATAACAAATTGGAAAGACTCCCCAGCAGAGGATGCAGTGGGGAAGAAAGAATTGCGAGATGATTTGGCAAAGTAATGTGCTCAAAGGTATTTTAGCACAAAGTGGACAGGCAACTGAGATCCAGAAAGCTCCAGACTAGTACAATGAAGAGGTAGGATTGCATGGTCAGGAGCAGGGAATAAAGAGCCAAGAGGTAGGTAAAGACTATGGAAACAAGCTGGCAGAAAGGCTAGCATACTTCAGAAACTGCAAAATCACAGAATGACTCACAAATAAACCCAAACCATTCTGTCCACCTCCGCACTAGCCAGGCATGAGTCAGCTTCACTCCAAAAGCTGCTTCATTATTTTATCCTCCCCACCAGGATTTTCAGCTCTAGCCCAGCAAAGCTGTAACTGACACAGCTTTCCTTTAAGAGCTGGCTTGCATCATGTAGCTCAAAGTATAATCAGAAAACTCTTATCCATCTTGGAAACACAATGCTAGGTACACTTTTGAATGCCTCTGGCAAAGACTTTTAACATTCAGAGGATATTAAGCAGGAAAAATCCTTGTGTCACCCAATGGATAAAGCTGAAGAAAATATAGACTGAAAAATCTTTTCCTCATGAGACTCAGATGTCTGCATTAGACACACACAGTGAAGCCAATTAATTCACCATCGCACTGTTTTTATTGGAGACTGAAGACTTAAAAAATATACAAAGGGAAGGCAAAAGCACTAGTATTCTTGAATTAGTTTCCTTCTTTCCTTGTTTCTCAGTTTAATCATCTTTTGTGTTTCGTGCTGAAGCCAGTGCTATGCATACTGCTAATACATTTATAGGACTAGGCCCTTTAGACAGCTTTATATCTGCTATTAAAAATTAGTGAAAGCTTAAGGACATTGAGCCCTTCTACTGTTCATGTATAGAAGTGCTCCCACCAAGGCCATGATCTTTAAATACCTGTTTTCTGTCCAAATCTTTTTCAGTTTTATAGACAAAACATATGCATTTAAGTATTTTTTTATTAAAATGTACTAAAGATACACATTTATTTTATTTCTAATTTGCTATTAAAGAATAAATTTCAACCTTTACGAAAATCAACTCTTTGTATTATTCTATTCTACCAGTGCATTGATTCTAACTGATAAACACTTGCACTTTTAGGAGTCAATGATCCACACAAAGTTAACCTGAGCAGGGTCAGGCCTGTGCTGTGCTGCCTGTGCACCATACCTTTGGACTCTGTGATGATGCAAAGTCCTTGTCTGCAGGACAAAGTTGGCCAGCTCATTTTACACGAGGAGCCTGAAGGTACAAAATCCATTCAGGCTCCAAATGATGCTGCAGCAATGTGCGGTGCCCAGCATCTGAAGAGATGAAACATTTTCTATCTGCATTTCTCTTCTCATTCCTTCGCATTAAAGCAGTTCAATTTTAAGCCATTTATCATTAGGTTTTCCTTACTGAGATAGAAAAAGAGCCCTGCGCCAGCACTCTTGCTCACTCATTTCCAGCACCAGCACTGCCACCATCCCCTGCTGCAGTGACTCTCACCTTGTGGCTCATCTCTGGAGTTTTAAGCCTATAACATTTTGCAAGCAGTTTAAAAGTAACAGAAAGAAGTGAGGAAGAAGTATTTCTTTTATTTTACGCACTTGGCAGAATAGAGGTGGCTTCTCCCAGAAAGTTCTTGATAAAGAGAAGCACAAACCCCCTAAAAATATCCTCATAGCTGAGTTTTTATCTCTGTCATCCAAGGAAGTTTGTGCAAACATTGCAGATTGTAAACTTTGTGTTGTCTTTACTTGTTAGTATTAGGCAACTATATATAGTCAAAAACTGTGATGATAGCGATAGCTTGATGTCTGGAAATTGTATTACTGTGGAACATTTCAGCATGTTTTTTGAGACAGTACAAACACACTGCAAAATTATGATCTTCAGTATTTTGTCAGGTCAGAAGATGTATTTAAGTGCCCAACACAATTCACAGAAACAAAAGATGTTAGCATGTGCCCAGGTTATAAACTTTATGAGTTAACTTTCATTTAGTGACTAGTGTCATCTATTCTCCAGCTGTCTTGCTATAAATCTTTAAGAATAAAATGCCACAAGATTTAAAAGATTTAGCCTAGTGACATCTTATGTTATTTTAAAAACTTCTGCAACAACTTTTTTTTGGGGTGTATATATGTGTTTAACAAGGAGGAAGTTACAGATCTATGTGATGGAAGCTTTTAGAAGACTGATAAATCCTATCAGTTTTACATTTACAATAGAAAATTACTATATAAATTTATTATCAACACACTTCATCCTTATGTTTGTTTCTTATACATTGTCAACACTTTCTGTGCAAAACTGTTTGTCTTTGACACCTAGAATATAAATTAGCTGTGAGGATACAAAGACCACAGAGCTGACGCTGTGTAGTTAGCAATGACAGATGCTGTCTTGGGTGGCCTCAACTGCAGAAGTCGAGGTGATCAAACTTGAGAGCTTTTCAGCAAAAGAAGCTTGAACTGAAACAGGCTTGTCTTCTTTTTTCTTCATTCTCATGCACAATGTTTTTGTGCTGCTTACCTACCCCTCTCCCAGACAGGCTTCCAGTGTTGCTTATTTGTTTGCAGTTTTGCCAACCATTCTTATTTTTATATTCAGCAAAATATTCTTGTGTTTATCTTGTTATCTATTTACTGAATTTTTGTTGTTTACTGCACTTTACTCATGTTCAGATGCAGCAATGTAACATATTCTTTTCCCCTTTCAAGGCAATGTTGCTAATATTTATGTAAAATACTTACACATTGGCATGCTTATGTCATTGCAACAGACAGCAAAAGCTCTTTGTTCTCAATTTTATTTATTTGGAAAAAATTAAGAATTGCAATTCCAGTTTGTGAGGAGGCAAAAATTCCTGTGAACATATCCTCCCTTTCATGTGTGGTAGGTGACAGGCACAATTAGCCTGTCTTTTCTGATTTATAGCCCAGTTGAGTTCATCAATAGCTAAACAATTCTATTCTGAGCAGTAATCAAGTAACAGCTCTTCCTGAGTAGACTGTTATACTCCTAATACCAAATGGAACACTTTGTGCAAGCGACTGGGAAGTGTAGATGTTTTTTTCATTCTGTATGAGTTTGAGTTTCACTGAAAAGGCTGAGCATTCGAAACTTTACTGTGAGCTATGAGGACAAAGATTTGTACCACGGGCATGTTTCAGCTCTTTTGGGAAGTTTGTTCTTGTGATTACAAAAAGGAGATTTGTATCCTAATAAGTCATAAGTTCTTTAAACTGAAAAATCATCTTAGCTTTCTGGGAAGGATGATGCTTAAGTTCTAAGCAGAAATAGACACTGGGGTGACAGGTGGAGCTGTAGAACGGGAAGAGCAAGAAGAACAACTTGTCTTTTCAAAGAGGGCCTAAATAGCAACCCTGAGTTGATTTTCACTACGCATTAGGTCATTGTGAATTAATGATGAACAAAATCAGAACAGTGCTTTTGCTCCCTCCCCTGTTCAGTTAGTAGAGAGAAACTAAATTCTTACAAAATGCATGAAAAGTGAATACATAGGCTTTCTACTTGCAATATTAGTTTAAATAAATTCACATAATGTGTCAGATGCAAGAGTGAATTTATCTGATAAACTCATTTGTACTGCATCCAAACAATCATTTCACCAGAGCACAAAAAAAAGACAAAACTAAGACCAAAGAAATTTGTTCGAAGACAAAAATATTGCTAAGACTGTGCAAGCACACTTACATATAGATGTGTGCCTGATCATAAAGACATTTTTTTTAAAACTCTTATTTTAAAATATACTTAGAAGAAGGCCATCTCAGAAAGTGGAGTGTTGCATTTGTCACAGAAACAAATGAAAATGGATGCTGGAGAAACACTTGTTCTGATATTTCTGAAACAGGAGGACAATGACAGAAAGCAAAAGAAGCACCAAAATCTTAGAGTGCTTCTTGGCAGCCAAGTCATTAGATTTCAGGCAGACTCCATGGAGGATGTGCTGCAGAGGTAGCTGTCTCCAGGAATGTCTGAGAAAAGCTAGTGCACCCCCCTCCAAGGACCTGTCATTTCATAATCTAAACTACTAAGAAACTGACCACCAAGTTTGTGAATGAACATGAAGCACAACATGGGGAGTGGAAAGTCCAAAATATTCAATAATAATGTTCATACAGCTGCATCTAGCAAGAAAAGGTCTTCCTGAACAGAATCATTGGTGGAGCAAATCCAAAGATGCTAAGCAGGATTTTATAAGCAAGGTTTTAATCAAGATCTTTCCTTATTTCAAAATTAGTTTTAGAATTCTCAGTTTAATATTAGCATAGCAAAATAGAGTTTTTTTTAAAAAAGGTCTATTATTTCAATCATAGCTAATGGAAAAGCACTGATAAAACACTACAAACAGTGATTTTGAGATATTTCTAATTTTGCATTATTTTAATGCTCAGTGTTCATACAGTAGAGAGATACAAATAACTATCAAAGTTTATAGAAGTTCAATTTTGAAGACAAAGTCTATATTAAAAAAACCAAAAAACACAACATTTCACAGTTAATCTTTGATTTTATGTTACTGAGAATATCAAAACAGGAAATATTACTGGTGTCAATTCAATTGTTAGGTACATAGAATTAAACATGTACCTTTCCTTTCCAAAGCTCAGACTGGGATCTTGTCTGAAACAGCCTTTTTTTTTGCAGATATAAACTCCTGCACTAAAGAATAAGAATATTTTTTGAACAGTAATATTTTTTCCTTTATGACCTTTTTTTTTTTTTTTTTGTGGTGTGAGATATCCACTGATTTTGGGAGAAGAACAGTGCTTTGTTGATATGTTTTTGTGCTGTGCTAATGACAAGCAAATTTTATTCTTTTGTCTCATGTAAAACCATCAGTGTATGAAAGGTCTGTATCACGGAATTACCTTCACTTTTGCTCCTGGGTGCACTGTTGTAAAGAGCAGTGTTAGTTATATGGTGTCAGTGAGGCTGCAGCTCGGTATAAATATGTCTTTTCATTACTTGTCATTGAGTCATGTAAACCAGGGAGAGGAACAGAAGAAGGAAAAAGGTTTTTGACTTGGATAAAACTGAATACATTACTTAAGTAGTGCAATGAAGCATGTATTTTATTTCATTGATCTAGACATTAGAAGCATGATTATTAAGGTGTCTAGCAGGAACTTAAGTTAACAACTGAAATCATTGCTCTCTCTACAATGTCAGTGGATAAAAAAAATTTGTCTTAAATATTTCCAATAAATATATTCATAAAAGCTATATACTCAGACAATTTCTAAACCAAAGATAGTGGTGTTATCCTCAGATGGCAACTAAGCACCACCTAACCATTTGCATTTTTCCCCTGGTGGTGTGGGGAAAAAAAATCTAAAGTGTAAAACATAGTAAACTTTTGGGTTGAGATAAAGACAGTTTGAGATGGAAAGTAAAAACTGCTCACAGAAACAAAGCAAAACTAGGAATTAATTCACTGCTTCCCCTGGGCAGACAGGCATTCAGCCATTCCCAGGAAAGTAAGGCTCCATCATATGTAATAGTTAGTTTGGAAGGCAGAAACCATCAATTCAAACGTCCCCAACTTTGCCTTCTCTCCATGGCTTTTGTTGTTGAATCAACATCATATGGTCTGGAATACCATATGATGGTCAGTCAATATCAGCTGTCCCAGCTGTGTCCCTTCCCAACTCTTTGTGTGTTGATCATGTAAGAAGCAGAACAGGCCTTGAATTTTTGTAAACAGTACTCATTAATGATGAAAACATCACTGTAGTACGAACACTCTCTTCGTCACAAATCCAAGACTCCTTCCCATAGTGTAAAGGGCATTAACTCTACCCCAGCCAAAACCAGAACAGATCAAGAAGAGAAAGTTTTCTTAAAGATGTATGGAAAACCAGTGTTGGGAAGAAAAGGATAAAACTGGAAGATTTTGTGAGGAGGAGGGAATAGTTTCATTCAATTGACCTTGCAGTTGAGAAAGTTAAAAAATTCCAGTGTTGGAGAACTCCATTTTTGTACCTGATGTTGTTCTTCCTCTACCTGCTGTGAGAAGTTGAATTTTTGTGGAGAGATAACACACTCAAAGATACACACATAGCACTCTTTTGTTAGAGTGAGACAGGCAGCAATGTTCCCCACCACCATCCCTGCCAGTTTTGATAGGATGAACTGAGCCTAACAGAGCCCATGTCCCTGTGTGTCTCTGCTGCCTGGTGGGTGTCAGCAAGGTCATGAAATAAATCTACTCTTTGCATTTTGGCTGTGGTTTGATGGTTGCCTTTGGTTACCTGCATGTGTTGAAACACACGACCAGATAAATTCTTCCTCTAATTTTAATTAACTCTTTAATACTAAAATTAAGATGTCATAAAAGACCATCTCAAAAATAAGCTAGTACTTACCCTTCCTCTTTTACCACTTGGTTGAAGGATCACAAAGGATTGATAGTATTCAGGGTGAAACATCTGCACAATAAGGAAACATCTATACTACTTTTCATCTGTCATTGATTTAAACTCTTCATAAAGGACATATATATTTCAGAGGTAAACATATTAATAGCATTACCAAATTCTAAGTGGAAAGAATTTTGCAGTCTTCTAGTTAAGCATATATGTGGATCTTGGTCACAGTTTGTCCTGGTAACAACTACTTATTCCAAATGATAAATCCAAACTTGATCAAAAGTTTGGATTTACTTATAGGAAAAGATGCTATCCTTCCCTTAACTTTCAAGGATTTAATTCTTTATTCCATTAGCACCAGTCCCTCAGTCCTATCTGGATTTTGCTTCGGTCAATTAGCTTTCATCATTAGCCCAAACTGTGATTTAATCAGATGAAACCAACTGTTCAGACTGAACACAAGCAGGGTGTTTTGGGCCATAACCATGAATTACGAGCAATGACAATAAACAGAGCCTGTGAAAACTGTTCAGGAAAACATCCTGCGTCTCAGCACTCTGCTATTACTGCCTCTACTACGCTTTGACCAAAGAGAAGACTTCTGGAACTCTGGCTCCAAATTTAAACCTTTTATCCAGCCAAGAAATATTACCATATTCATAATCATTTAAGGACTGAGCTACACAGTTCAGTTCACATCAGAAATGCGCTTAGAACTGAGACCATGATCATGAGCCAAATTTGATGTCAAGACAGGCTTGATAGCAAGTGTGTTTGTTATAAACTCTCACTGAGCTGAACAAAGACATCAGTCCTCATGTCAGGGAACTCTTAGGCTTTGACTCCAGCAATCAGCCCACTATTTAGTTTTTAAAATGTTGGCTTAACAAGTCCTTATCTTTTACAACACTCTTTAATATGCTCCCAATCCTTACAGCAAACTTTAGTACAGAGTACAGGGTAAGAATATGAAAGCTGCACTTTGCCAAAGCAAAGCAAGGGAGGAGAGAAATAAAGACAGAAAAGAGAGAAAGAGAAGAAAGAAGATCGCCAATCCTTAGATAATGCATTGATCCAGCTGCATGGATGGTCCAGATTTGGACAGGGCAACAGGTGTGGTCAACAGGTGTGGGAGGAGGAAAGGAGAGAAAGGGACTGACCCACTTCCTTTTTTAGTTTGCCTGGTACATGCCTATTAAGTAAAATAGGTTTTTCACACATTCATGTTAACATTGTTTGTTCATGCACAGACAGCCCTGTAGAGCTCTCCAGGAAGTGAGTCAGAGGGAGGAGGGAGTTGATGCAGGCACACTGAGCACAAGCTTCAAAGCAGAAATAGAAGTTGGCTCAGAAGAAGGCTGCCCCATCTCCCCAGGACCTTCTCTTCCATTCATGCTTTCCTGTCTCAACAGGCAGAACATTTGAGGCAGAACATATTTACATACTTATGCCTGATCCTCCACATATGGACTGAGGCATAACTTTATCAGTGATTTATCACTTTTTGGGGGATATAGTCCTGTGGAAGTATTTTCATGATTTGGACAGTTTTCTTGACAACATAATTGCAAATGTGGCCCCATAAAATTGACAAACTGATACAACTGTTTAGCACCTGAGATCATATTGTGATTGCAATTGTATAGAAAAATGGAAATTAAAAAGAAAGAAGGGAAACTAGAAAACAGAGAATGCCTGGTAAAAAATGAAAACACAGATTTACAGAAAGCACAAAAACTTGGTGTGGCTATGTTGCAATTAAGGATAAATGAAACTACAGAACTACAGAAATTTCAGGAAACTTACCAAAATGCATTACTTTCATACACCTTTACTTTGCTTTTCTGTTGGCTTTTTCCTTTCCAGTTAGATTTTTATGGAGTAGTTTCTTGTAATCCCAGTGTGGGGCAGCAAAAGTCAGAAAACTGAATCTAGTCTCTCAATGAAACTTCAGCAGAAAAGTGTGTTTTAAATACATAGCGCCTACAATATGACCTTCCAGAGTTTCCTGAGTACCAAGGGCATGTTACAGAAGAAGCAATTGAGAATTGTACACAAAAATTAAGAATCTGAAATATTCACTGTAAAAATGTTGTCACATTTAAGTCTCTTCTGCTACATATGTTGTTGAAAGATACTTTTAATAATTAATTAGTTCAGCTTTTAATGTATTAGATTTTATTAATAATTTTCCCCCATGAAAACTCTTACATGTATTTGAAATTGTTGTTTCTTTTCTACAGCCTTTCTTTGTTAGTAGAATAAGCATTTTGTGAATTTGCACAATGAATAAAACAATTATTTTAATTCCTGTTATAATTTTCCAGAAAACCACTTCTATTCTTTAAGTGATTACAGTAACTTAGATATTGAGTTATTTGAATGGAGGGGGAAAATAGATAGGAATGAAAGGAATTGTTTATATAATTTAATGTCACCCACAAAATAAACTGCAGCGTGTTTCAGGAGAGAAAAAGAAGAAAATCAGGATAATGTATAGAATTGCAAAAGCAGCCTAGAAAAAAGGTGTATTCATTGAAAAATCTGTCTTATTTGTAGATCTACTTCATGTGTTTCAACTTGTCTAAATCTTCCACTAAAGGGAGAGATGTGTCCTACAGCAGAATTTGAGAAAACAGCAGAGGTCTACTACTAAAAAAAGCTACAGCTCATATTCTTTTACATAAGAGGCAATGTGAAAGACACAAAAAAAACCCCTATTTCTGTCAGGGGGCAGGTTTGTTGAAAGGAAATGGCATCTGGAAAAAATAGTTATTGAGAATATGATTGAAAGGAAAATTTCCATTTCCTATCTTAGGTTTGGCAAGTGCGTTGAACAAGGAAATATTGAACATATAAGAACAATGAAAGCGGTAATGTCATGTTGGGTACAAAATATATTTGTTTAAATTCAAAGTTTGTCTCAGACTACTGTAAATTAATGACCTTTTTCTCTTTCAAGTAATATGTATTTAAACACTCAGAAAAACAATATTCTGATAAGCAAGGATCTGTTTGATAAAGCTTGAGGCATTCTACCAGGTCCAGACCTTTTCTCAAATACTCATACATACCTGTAGCGCCTTGATAATAGCAAAAATGCAAACTTTTTGAACAAAATACTTTTGGTTTGGTGTGCTTTTCTTTCCTATGTACTTTTCTTTGTGTCCTATTTCATGGACGCAAAACAAAGCTATCAGCTCCAGCTGAAGTGCACAAACACAGTAGGCTTAAATACCTCCCACTGACATTGAAATGCAGTCAATCAATGTATCTGCTTATAGATACATCTTGCTGTTCACTGTTAAATGACAACAATTTAAACAAAGAACATAATATTGTGTCTTAAGAAATCTGCCTAAAAAATCTCAGCATTGTTTTGGTGTAGACATCTTCAACAGACAGGTTATAACAATTAATTTTGGGCATTTGCTAGCAACTATCAGGCTTGCCTGAGAAAACTACAAATGTCTGCCTTGGAAGGGATGATTTCTCCTTATGTCATGTGTGTTTTCTGACAAGGCATAAGTCAATATTGGTCAAGTAAGCCTCCTCCTTTAAACTCATATAGACTATTCATCAACTGTATCAATCCCTAATGTTATTCTCCAAAGGTATATATTAACAAAATGAATGAATAAATGTACTTTATTATCATTTCCATGAGTAGCATCGAATACCTGAGTATGAGGAACAACCATGTTTCTGTTTAAAAACCATTATTATGATAGAATATTTTTACCATAATTATGCCATACAATCTCCAAAACTTCTAGACTTTGCACTATAGCTAGTTGCAAAGCAAGAGAATTATATAATAAGGTAGTGAAGGGCAATGTACAATAAGCAAATTTTACTTCAGCTGTACAACAGAAGTACAGCTCTAGAATGTTACTATACAAAGATCCTGTACCAAGATACAATGGCTATAAAATGAAAAACTAATAAGGAGAAATATGTGGTCTGTCAAAGAACTGATGAAAACCAATGATACAAAAGATCTTTCTACACACTAAAGAATACTTAAAGGGTCTTTAGAGAAATATATAAGATCAATAAATAAGTTAACCAAAGACAAATAAGTAAATAAAAGGAAACAATAAATAAAACAAAGCAGAAACCAGACATATTCATAATGACTGAAGTGCGAGAACTCGGTAAATTGATGATAAGAGCTGTAACACTCCCTTTTTAATATTTATATGTTTTAAAGAGCATGAGAACCAAGAAGGGAACATGAGAGATGATATATACAAATTTGTTAAACTCTTGGAAATGAGAATAAGGGCTCTATGTAGAAAGGAGCTGCTGGACCACTGTCTTGATCTCCTCTAAATAATTTAATTATTACAGGCAGTCTGTATAGTGAATCCTATGTTTTCAGGACAGAAACACCATCCTTTCTGAGAACTGGAACAGCTAGAAGGAGACTGAGAGAATAATCCCTGTACTCTATACCAGTATTGACTCAAATACATATCTACCACCTGTCCTCACAGTGGCCAAGAGGACACAGCTGGGATGCTGCACAAATGATTACTGGAATAAGCATGTTCAAGAGTAAAATATCATTGTAAGAATTTCACTTTTATGTTAAAAGAATCTTAATTAGTTCTTACTTAAACATTTCTCTAAGGGGCGTCCCAAGGATTAGTCTAATTTATTTTTTTAATGTAAAGAAAATGGGCTGCACTAACAGCTTGAAATAATTGGTGTGAGCCACATGGATTATCACACCTTAGAGAAGGCTTTGTTTTGAGGATTGTCTTTTTATTACTATTCAGGATCAAGAGCTACAATTTTCAAATGAACCACTCTGATCAAAGAGTTGAAAAATGCAGTCAGTGGCTGAAGAGATAGATATACCCCTATGAGTTGGGTAAATACTATTTCACTGTTGATAAATTTGTTCTTATAAAACTGTCTTGAATGCCTTAACATTGTCTATTAGTCAGTCAGTGTAAATATAAAAAGACAAAGACACATTTCTTAAAGACCAAGTCCTAAGAAACTTGTATGTCTATGTTTAAATCCAGGAGCTTTATTCTCTGTGATATGAGGTTAAGGTTCTTTTCATCCACAAGGAAAGGGATCAAAGTAAGAGCATTTCAATGGTACCCGGAACTACTTATTAAGAGGGTAGAATGGAGAGGATACAAACTACAGATTTGTTACATTTCTATTGAAAGGTACTATGCATGAAGTATGAAACATTAGTTCATTGTCTAATGGCAATTATAATTTCAGTTCCACTTGAAACAAGCTTTTGTAATGTCTCAATACTTTTTAAGCTGAAAGGCAGAATTATATTCACCTGCCTTGTTTTGAAGTGGTGCTCAGAAACAAAGTATGAAATGGGCAAAACTGACAATCAGTGCAGGCAACCTTTGAAGATCTGGTCCCCTGCTTTCATTTCTCCTGCTTGCCTCTGGGCAGCAGCATTTGTGAATAACTTATGTCTTTGTCTGGTTCAATAGATTAGCATTGCATGGGGAGGGCACACAGGAAATCTTGCTTGTATTCACCTGAAACATCCATTATATTTGAGAGGTTACACTGCCTGGCTGTAACCTTTTTATGAACAGCAAAAAGCCTGTTTGCCTGGTGAGCTTCCATAAGAAGTTTAAAAATAAGCATGTTTATATATGCATCAAACCAAATTTTGGGAAAAACATGAGGACCTGTTTCAAATGTCACTTGTAACTTTGCTTGCTACCTTCAGTGAAACCATTCCGGGTTTGGTCCCATGTGATATTACAGCACTGTGAACTTTAATATATTACTGTGGAAGGTACTCACTCTCTGTGCTAAAATGAATCTCCCTGCAGGCATGCTTAAGGCTCTTTTGCTTTAAGCTTCTCTAGTATTCACCTTAAAACCTGCAGCGCTATTGCCCATAACAAACTTGCTTCTAAATCGTCACCAGTAAGAGTATAAAATATAAAGATAGTTAAATATCATCTTATGTGTGCTGGGATACAGGCTTTTCTTTTTAAGAATTTTGCTCTTTCCAAAATGAGATTTGACAGAAAAAAAGATTTTTCAAAATGCTAAAATATAGCAAAACATCTGCACTGCATCTCTGCCTTTAGTTTCTTCACTGCAGAGGAAACACTGCAGAACAAAAATTACCGAGTGTTTTTTTGTTTGTTTTGGGGGTTTTCTGGGGGTTCAAGTTTTAATACAAATTACTACTCAGAGATATAATCTTTTTTTTTTTTTTTTTTTTTAATGAAACAATCCTACTGATTGCTTTTGAGAAACTAGAAATCACTTCCAAGGCTTCAAACCATAATGTCATAAGCCATCATAATTTTGAGACAAGCATACTGAAAAGTAAATCCTTCAGGGAAATAAAGCACATGCTTTACAGATTGTCTTCTTGGACTGTGCCAAGTTGTCATATCTGAAAAAATAGTTTTTTGTATGCAGTTCTCTGGTGAGCATTATGACTAGCTGTTAACTGACATCTGTCATTCAAATAATAATGAGAACTATAACTATTAGACAGTGGAGATTTACAACTAATTTAGCATTAGAGCAGCTAAACTGAAACCAATCTTTGAGAGACTGAGCAGCAAATTACTGTTGCATGCAGAGTAGGCAAAAGGAGACATATATTTTATGCACAGATTTTTCTACATTTCTGTGATTAACACCATGTCCACTAATGAAAACTAAAACTGACAATACTGCTCAGTTAAGTATTTGTGCAAACTGAGCATACATAAGAATACATATCCCTTTTAGTGTGAAAAAGTCATATTGAACATACTAAATAGCTGGAAATGCGATATTTTGCAAAGCAATAAAAATATTACATCCAGTTCCAGGTCCCCAACACAGGAAAGACAACCTGTTGGAGCAAGTCCAGAGGATGACTACCAAGATTGTTAGAGAGATGGAATACCTCTCTTATTAGGACCCGAGGAAAGGCTGAGAAAATTTGGGCTGCTCAGCCTGGAAAAGAGAAGGCTTTGGGGTGACCTAATTGTGGCCATCCAGTACCTGAAGGGAGGCTACAAGAAAGATGCAAAGGGACTGTTTACAAGAGCATGTAGTAACAGGGAGAATGGCTTCAAACTGAATGAGGGTAGGTTTAGTCCAGATATTAGAAAAAGTTCTTTGCTGTGAGACACTGTCACAGGTTGCCCAGAACAGCTGAAGATGCCCCATCCTTTGGAGTGTTCTAAACCAAACTGGATGAGGCCCTGGGCAAGCTGGTCTAGCAAAAGGCTACCCCCTCTCTCCTGCTGCCATGGCATGGGAATTGCAATTAGATGACCTGTAAGGACCCTTCCAGCTCAAACCATTCCTCATTCTATGATAATACATGATAAAAATTACTAGAGAAATTATTTCTTTTCTGTTTTTGATTAAAAGCATTTGAAGGAAAATTTTGCATATCTTGCAAGTAATTTAGTCATTTAATGTATGACACAGCAGCTCAATGCAATAAAGAGGCTGCTTAAAAACCAGCTGACACCACAAGTAAATTTTAAACCATTCTCTCAGTGAAACCACATCCATTACTCTCAATAGTTTGTTTACCTTGATGTTCCTCCCAGTATAGCCAGAAGGTCAGAAAACCTAAAATGGAGGAGAAAAAAAAATCTAATATCTTTTCCCTTTGGCCTTGAGAACATCGGTGATAGTCTAGGATGGACATACCCATTAATAAAATCTTCTGACAGTAACACACCTATAAAACTGAACTTAGTAGAAAGATTCCTTGATTAATGTGACGTATACACTATAGATTAATCAAGGAAAGGTTTCCAGTATATTAATTCAACTGCCATCTCACATGTCTGCTACTTATCATACATTCTAATGGCACCCAGCTCCCTAGATATTATCAGGAGTTTGACATTTTCTCTAATTGCTTATAAGGTTGATGGAAATTTGATTTTGATGAAGTTACTTCCTAGCACAGAAAGGTACTACTTGTCTGTAAAATATCCTACAACTCCCTTTTTCTTACTGAACAGAGAATAGGTGTTTTGTGGATCAGTGCTATTACATTGAGATCTGAGCTATTTTTGAGTCATTTGATGACTTTCTCTACAGTCTGTAGCTGCTTCACCACAAGGATGCTTTTATGGGAATGCATCATGGGATTGGTTCCCAGAAAATGAGATGGGCACAGCGACAGCATTAATGTTATTTATGTGCCATTTCACAAATTGAAGCAAGCAAGATATGCCTACATTTCATATTCAATGAAGACCTACTTTCCCCCATCATACAAACTCTTTAACAGTGGAAAATATGATTTACTTATGCATAAAAGTGTAAGATTTAAGACCTTAGTTACTTTATTAGGCTGAGGATAAATGCCAGAACTCCAGTTTGATATAAAGTGTTCTGTGTCAGTTGATTGCATCAGGTTGTTGACTTAAAAAAAAAATATATATATATTTTGGTAGCATGTTAATTTAAAATTAGAATTATCATTACCATTTATTTATTGAAAAGGAAGAATAGCAGTTGGTTCTTTTTTATTAAGTAACCGGCCTAGGATCTTGTGTGAAACAGTAGCACATTTTGCTCTAGCCACTTTAATGTTACATGCTGCTGACTGGTGGGCTTTTTTCCAACTGTGTAGAAGACAGGACAACTAGAAAAAAATTTCTGATTGCACAAAAACAAAATAAATTTTTAGAAGCAACTTCATTTCTTGCTTAAAATATAACATCAATGGAACATGTCTGGCAATTACCTCAGTGACTTGTTCTGACATATATTAAAGCAAACAAACATTTCTATGTGACCTTTTTACTTTAAGTTTCATAGAATGTGTATTAAAAGCAATCAGAAAAAGGTCAGCACTAAAATGAATCATTGCAAAAATTCTCAAGAATTTCTGCTGACCCAAACAATTTTGTTACTTTACAGCTCACAAATATATCTTATTTCAGTTTCATTTCATGTGTCACCTCACTTGACTGAACAATAAAACCCTATTAAGATTTTAAACTCAGAGGGGAAGGGATAGGGCTTGATATCCATGAAGTTCAAGGAATAAAGCAGGATGTGACTGAACTCAGGTTTTGCAAACAAGCTGACTTCATCTCAACACAAGGGGGACCAGAGGGAGGCCTTTGCTTTAGGTAAACACCTACCAACAATTCAGTGCATCAACTGGTAGCTCCTTGAGTTCATTTAAAGAGCGTGAATATTTTCCTGAGTTAGTTGAGCAGTTATAGAGGGATAGGGTGAATACATGATTCATCCCTACACAGAAGACAAAAACTAGACAACGAGCAAAGATATATCAAAGTAGACAATGGGCTTGAGCTATCTGCAACCCATGTATTTCTTCCTGACAAGGGTGGATGCCCAGTATTGTGATGGTAAGCATTTTATAGAGGCTGATAGGGAAGTCACATTGTGATTGAGCAGGAAATTAAAATTGCCATATTTCTAAGTGTATACTTATATTTGCCATTTGGATTATGTTATCAATATATTTTACATTGCTCTGCTAAATCAGAAATCCTGTATGTGAAATATCTTCAAATACATAAATTCTACGTTAAACATTGCAGCCTCCATGCATGGAGTATCTAAAAGAGCTTGGCCAATAAGTATTGGACCCTGACGACTCAGGACAGGGATCTTTTTTCCCAGAAGCTACAAAAGTTCTCAGTTCTCCAGCCCATCTGTGGGACAAAGGTTAGTAAATTTGGAGCCTGAGTGAGAAGAATTATGAAATTCAGGTCTGCATTTTACAGAAACTGCTCTCTTTGCTTTCTATAATAGAAGCTACTAAGTGGCATTAAATCCCTACAGTTAGGTTTATCATCTTTCAAACAAGAACAGATCAATCAAATAAATGAAATTTAGTTCTGGAATGTCATAGATTACAACAAAAGGCATTGAAAACAAATTTTTTGACTTCCCTTCCATTGATGCACAGCAGCCTTTTTCTCCAGTCTTGCTGGTAGTACAACAGCTTTCCAGGATTTCCTGACTTGCAGCAGAAATCAGAGTGGCCCCTGTGGCTTTTTATTCACTGTCCCGCTATTTCCAAAAGATGGTAGTCTTTGCTTCTTACTGCTCCTCTTGGAGCTCTACAAGAAGTGACCCCTACCCCCAGTGAATCCAAGGGACAGACTGCCCACAGATAGTTTCACTCCATCCAAGGTCGACACCCTTGGACAAGCCAAGGGGCAGCTTTCCTTCCCATTTTTCAGCCCTCACCTTTAATTAAACATTGCATGTGATACCCAGGTAAACTGTGTGCAAATACAGCATGCAGTTATACCACTCAATTTCTATCTTCTGTCTGCAAGGAAACATCTTGCTGAGCTATGTAGGGATGTAACAGAGGCAAAGTCCCCAAAACGTGTATCTAAAAAAAGGGGAAAAAAAAAGATTATCTGGTTGCTCACTCCATATAACATATAAAATATAACCTTCAGCAAAAAGTCTGCCACAATCCCCACAGTCATTCTCTTTCTTCTTTTGCCTATTTTCTCTGCACAGTGATAATTTTTCATCTTCTCCAAAACTTGTTTGCTTTCATATTCCTGAAATTCAGCCATATTTTGAAGTTTATTCATCTCACTCAATTCCTTCTGACTGCCTCTCCAGTTGCAGACTGAAGTAGGGAGCTGTGACATCTCCAGCATTCAATCCCAGTGAGAACAAAGACATGTTCAACTCACACTGCTAGGACTGATTTGTAGCTACAAAATAACCTGGCACTTGTTTTTGCCCACCTGGGTGCCCCTCATTAAAATTACTCATCTTTTATCTTCTTGCTTCTTAGCACTATTATCTTTGTGTATCATATTCTGCATGGAGTCCAGCAGATTGAATCCTATCGAGTACTGCTTTGTCAGTTGCACAATTCAGACGGACTGCTGCTCACACACACATCTTTCTGAGCAGGGGAGTCTTTCTAGAATTAAAATACTTTGATTACTTCCATAGCTTTCTTTGGGTCCGTCATTTGAGGATGCACAAGGATTTTCTCAGTTTCTGTGTTCCTCAAGCACTGTCTCTCAGAAATCTTTGTGATGTCTGACTGATTTTCTGCAGTTTGATTTATGTGCTTTTCCTTCATTTAGTTAAAATTCCTCAAATTCATGGTTTAAAAGTATGGAAGAGAAAGGATTTTTTTTTTGCATGTGTCTCCATGGTTTAGGACATAGACTCACTTTATTTGCTCCTTGTTTATAGCTGGCAGGGATCAGCTTTCCCATGCTTAGGCTAGAAAAGTCCCTTTTTTTTCAGCCTCCAACAGTATTTTAGCTTCAAAATACTTTAGCTGAGGTCCTTCTTTTCCTATGTGCTTTTACTTATTTGTTCAGCAAAACTCATCCTGCACTAAACTACCCATTTTACTGCTTCCCATATTGTAGGTAGGTGTTCAGATTAACCTGGGACTGACAAATTAAAAAAAATTAAAAATCCAGGGTTTTTTCCAGTGGGGCTTTGAATTTGCCTAATCTTCCTCTCTCACCATGCTCTGAATCCTCACCAGTTGTCTGCTTTCCTTTTGAAATCAGTGGATGATGACAGGCACACTCTACTTGGTGCTTTCCTCCAGAACCCTTGTTATTGTTTTTTTGATTCCTTGACCATCACACGCCTTTACTTTTTATATGGTTGTCCCACCATTAGTTTTCTGGTCTCTGGAGCTTTTAATTTACTCTAGCTTTTCCTCATCATGTCAGCTGTCTTCTTGCCAATCTTGATAGTTTCCTGTCTTGAAACGAAAATGAGAAAAGAACTCCCTTGAATGTCACAGAGTACATCTCTTCTGTTTCTGTTCTCAGTAAAATAATTCTGCCCTGCTGAACTCTTAAACTTCAGGAAAATTGAAAGTGTCTTAGCTTTCTTTCAAATAAATGTTAGGCCTAGAAATTTTTCCACTGCACAAATCATGGCTTTCAACAGGTATAGAATCCTCCTAAAGGTATGGGATTCTCCACCAAGTCATCTGAAATGATGAGATTAGAGAGAATTAATGCCTTAAAGATTTTAAGGGTGTTTTGCAAAGTATGCCTTAAATTGGGAAACTACTAACTTTTACTGAATTAAGCACAAGATTCAGAAAAAGTACTTATGAAATTACAAAATAAATAATGACAAAATCTGTTTATGAAATATTTTATAAAAAATTGTCTGTTGGAAAAGGAAAAGGAAAAGGAAAAAAAGGAAAAGGAAAAGGAAAAGGAAAGGAAAAGGAAAAGGAAAAGGAAAGGAAAGGAAAGGAAAGGAAAGGAAAGGAAAGGAAAGGAAAGGAAAGGAAAGGAAAGGAAAGGAAAGGAAAGGAAAGGAAAGGAAAGGAAAGGAAAGGAAAGGAAAGGAAAGGAAAGGAAAGGAAAGGAAAGGAAAGGAAAGGAAAGGAAAGGAAAGGAAAGGAAAGGAAACCACGAAACTACAGATTTTCAGTTTAGAAGATGTTTGCATGTTTTGTGAAATCTTCCATTTAGAGGAGTATGGAACACATGCCCTTCCAAATTTCAGACAAGCAGTGGTCCAATTATGCAGTGCCATTTGGTGCTCTTATGAAGAAACAGGAATGTGAGAATAGCCTGGTAACTGATATGAAGTAACAGAGTAAAAATGAACATTGCCTACTGATTTAAAATTAATGTATTTTAAGAAAATAGACAAGTGCTTGATAATAAATTTACAAAAGTAAACCAGTATTCTATGTGTGGCTTTCAGTCCATTAAACATTCTCCTTCCAGAAGTGCATCTCGTGCTTAGTTCTTGAAAAACAGACATCTGTGTATGACTGCTGTCTCCATGTTACTGATTCTGTTTTTACAGTCTGAAATTACTTGCTTTTATCTTTTCCAAAAACTGACACAAAAAAAAGCATTCAAAAACATAAGACTGTAGAGTATACTTGTTAGCAGCCACAAAATTGATACTGCATATAAAAAAAACAAGAAGACAGGTAAAATTTTCCTAATGCAAGTGTCAGAACTGTCTTTTTCTGAGTGTCTCTATTGCCACAGTATCAATTAATAGAAATGGTATTCCAGTGAATCACCTTGCTCAAGCAGAAGGGCCAAAATAATAATTCAGACAGAACAAACTAAAATAACACAACACAAAGAAGTCAAGTATCTGTCATTCACAAGCAATGTCAGTGCCATGATCTAACACTTCCTGTTTCCTTATAAAGCAGCCAAAGGATATGTCAAGCAGTCAAATGCAGAAAAACCAACACTGTAAGCAAGGGAAGGAAACAGAGTCTGAGGAGAGGAAAAAAAAACCAAACAAAACCAAAACTGAAAAACCCCTGAAACAGCATGAATTCCCCTCATAGCTATCTACTGCAATCTTACATTAAATTCAAACAAAATTTAGATATCCAAGAAAAAGAAAGAAAGCATGCAAGGTCATTAGTAACTGAGAAAATGGGATAAGGAAAAGCCCTACCATATTTTTAGGTCCTCTCCCTGCATGTTTCCTATATACAATCCTTTACTGCATAATGTAACTTTCTCTATTATGCAACTTTACCCTTATCTGTCCTGTTACAATTTGTCTCAGCATATTTTTTAATAGAATGAATGATGTGAGCAGTAGCATTGATCCACTTGGTTTCAAAAATAATTTTGGCCTTAGAACTGATAAACCTGCAGCTGACAAAGCTGATGAACACATTATAAATAGACAGTAAGGTGCAAATGCTATCTAGATGCTAATTCCATTCATATTGAACATTTCAGAGGACAGTAACTTCAGCACTCATCCTCTCTCTTTAACATGAGTGCCTAGTAGTATCCCTCAGAGGAAGGAGGAATCTTGTTTTTAAGTCTCAGTGGAAGTGCCTCAGGAGATCCATCTGAGAAAAAAAAATGATCCATCTCTCTTATGAAAAAATGAGCAGTTAACAAATATTTGTAATTAACTTGGTCAGAAAACAGGTACCCTGCTCCAACAAAGAAAACACTGGGGAAGGAAGGCAGGTTCTTCAGAATTCTGAGTCTCATATGGCAATATGAGGCAGACTTGAAACTTTTCTTTATAATTAGAAAAAAAATAAAAAAGAAGTATCTTCTGTCTTTTTCATTTAAATGGATACAGTAGGTCACAGTCTATAAGGTGTTATCAGTGTAATTGAAATGTGCATATTTATTTTCTGACTGAATGATGAGAAGTAAAAATTGGAACAAGAACCTTCTGCTCTGAGTGTGAAATTTTCTATGTCAAAAGCATAATCAAAAATGAAGAGTGATCATTTCAGAAAGGTTTTGCACAAGTAAAGTCCACAGCTAACAAATTAAACTTCTACAGACATGATATTTAATAGCAGATTCAATTCTATTTTATTATATCCAGTCCAGATCAGTGGAGGTGTCGTTTAGATGGTTGCATCTTTATGCAAAGAAAATACTGTCTATAGCTAAACTGCACCCAGATTCCCACCAAACAAAAAATCTGACATGCAAGCATGAATTTGAACCATGGCTATAAAAATAAAACAAAATTGTCTTAAAGTGAGACAGGGACACTGAGAAGTAAAAACACGTAATGTTATGTAATATAAACTGATTATTTAGTACATTATGTAACACTCAAAATTTAGAAGATTTTTTCTAAAAATCTCATCACTGAAATGTCTATATCAGACTGCAAAATTGAACCCAGTTACTAATCAAAACCTTGACATGGTAAAGATGAAAACCACTCTTAAAGACCAACTGAAAGGTAATATCTGATAAGCTCAAAGTGGCCAGGCCTAAGCCAGCCCGCCTGGCAAAGTAAGAAACAATCAGAGGCTGACCACTGAGTAGCCTTTAACGTGAAGAATCTGCTGCTGTCAACAAGAAATTCTGATAAGCAATAAGGTCATGGCATGAAAAAGCTGCTCTCACCTACTAAGGCCAGAAGCCATGCAATTACTTCTGACAGGTACTTCTCAGTAATTGTCACTGACATGGTTAGGGAAAATAAAAGTTTCCTAATAAGAGAAAGGTCTCTAAAAAAGTTCAGTAGGTAAGTGTTGGGCCTTTCCATAGTTCATTTGAAATACCTTGTATTTTATGACATTCCAAACATGCTCTGAATCTATTTAAACTGTAGGGATTTTCAAAAAGGCAGGCATCTTGTTGAGGCAAAAACTTTCTTCCAGAGATGCATCTTCTTTTGTTGCTGGACACTGAGAAATTGTTACCACCTTCTGGTTAGTGGTAGCTATGGGTGTTAATTCTCACAAGTGTCACTAATGATACTTTTTAGTGGTACTTGAGCAGTTTTATTATGGAAATCTCTTAAAACCTTGAATTAAATACTCAAGTAGTGTGAACATGGAAATATATAGAAGTGATGGTAGAAAATCTATCATTTCAGCCTCAGCAAGGAAAGGAATACTTTAATAAATCAGGATATTTGAGTTTTTCAAAGGAAATTTCTGAAAGACTTACAACATAATACCTTGTTTCTCTGGATTTCCAGTGCATAGCTCAATCCAGTACATTCAGGTACAGAATGAGCCATAAATGGATAATCAAGAAACTTCAGGTACAGTGGAACAAAGGGACATAAAAAGAGATTCTGGGAAGAGAGCATTGCAGACTCCAAAGTAGAAGTAAAGAAAACCAGTTGAATAAAATAGACCAGCAGTTTACCTCACTTGAAGGAGAAGGTTGGGTGTTTCCCAAAACATAATGGCAGACTGAGGTGAAGTGTAAGAAAAGAATACTACGGTAGTAAGTCTGCACTCATTTTTTGACAACAAACAAGCATGCAAAAGAAATTCAGAAATGGGCACTGATACCAGGATCATTTAGTAAAACAGTAGCAGACAGGAGAAATTCCATAAAAATGAGTGACAAGAGCACAAGCAGTCTGTAATTTGTGATATTTATAGAATCAAGAGGAAGAGTAAAAGCATTTCTGAAGCAAGCAGAGAATGCAGCTTGGAGCACAGCAGCAACATAGGGAACAGAAGAGGCAAAAAGGTCAATATGTCAAAAATTCCTTTTGTCACTCAAGTTCTATAGCTTGCTGGCAGTAATACAAAACAAGACCTTTAAGAAGGGGAATCAAATCAGCAGGATGGGTAACATGCAGTGAGTGGATGAGGTGAGTGAGGTGAGACACTTATGAAGGCTGAGGTACTGTAGGCTTTGGAAGAGACTCAAATAGTAAAGAAAGAATTATATCTTTAAGAAGGTCATCAGCATGCAAGCTAAGGGGCTGGATGGATCAAATTCTGCAGATACTAGTGCAAATTGAATAGGATCAAACCTACTTTAAGTAACCAACATTCAGTATGTGCAGGCAGGCCCTCTTCTCCATATTCCCTTTGTTTGATCTTGGTTAGCTTCAAACTTAGATGTATAGTATTCAGACATGAAAGTGCTGTGAAAGTTGAATTTCTTTCTAGCTCAGGTTCAGAAAGCTCTCTGGCTCGTGCAGAACTGAAATGTGGAGCTACAGCTAAGAAACCTACAGATAGAAATCTACAAGAAACTCCTCTTGACGATGAAGCACCTCTGTTCTGATGTGCACTTAACCTCCCCTTATATCCCATTAAACTTAGTGGATCATGCCTTAAGCAAGCTGTATTGTTGTTACCACAGAATCAGTCACTTCAGAGACCTCATTGACTTATTACAAAATCAAGAGATATAAACCAGCTTATATATGTTGATTATAGTGTAAAGTTTTGACAGTTTACTTGGACAGGTGTCCTATGGAAAGTAAATTTTCAGAATGTAAAAAGATTTGTTTATACAAGTCAATTGCTAATAGCAGGGTCTATCAGAAAGCTGAAGATAGACAATACCAAAACCTACATTTGTATTTAAAAGATAGGGACAGAATTTTCTGTGAATATCATGTCTTTGTTATCTCCCTTATCTCCTCTGAGCCAATACTGTCTGTTGCTTGAGATTGTCAACTGACAATGTTGAGATGGTTTCTTCTTCACAAGAGTGCTCACTATTCCTCAGTATGAACTATTCCTCAGTATGAGAAAGCAATCCTTTTCTGAGCAGTATTAGAAGCTCTGAATTCTGCAAAAAAGTATAACACAAGTAACTAGTGATGACTTTAAGAAAAAAAAATCCAAATTTTTTACTTCAAGTGTAGCAATTAACCTACACATAAAGTATTTTGCCTTATTCTAACTTTGAAAGAAAAGTTCTTCACGATAAAAACAGTCAAGGCATTCCACAGAAAATGTGACAAAATGACAGCTCAGTGATTTATAGGGTACTTAGTTTATCACTTGATTGACACATTAAAATGTGATTCTATGGGGAAAAAGCTGCCCAGAATTCTTGAGAAATCATAATCATAAGAATAATATTAATCTGTTTTAATATCTAAGAGTTTTAGAAGGACACTTCAAGTCAAATTCTTCAAATTAGGACTTGATGGAGGCTGAAAAATAGTCTGTAGCATATGATTTTATTTTTTTGTCTAGTAATAGAAGTAGTTTTGACAATTGCTGCCACTCTGAAACCAAGTCAAGCTCTCAGCTTTAGTTTAAAAACCTGAAAGACCAGAGCACTGAAATTAGTCCTTTATCATGCATTATCAGTTCCAACATTTATGTTCTGGAATGTGGCCTCTGTCTTTTGGGACATTCACCCACGAACACACTGCTGTCACCCAGCTCTATAGAGACAAACAGATTGCTTAGAGATTGCTTGGTACTACACTAACACAAAAAAGCATATTATAATAAAAAATTTATTTTAAACTAGATTCTGCAGATTGGATCATTTTACACAATTTGTATCAAAGACCCTCTGCAGATGAAGCAGTTTTACTAACATCCAACCCTCCCTACAGATTCAGGTCATTTGTTACACATGAACTGTAACTTGGGCTCAAAGCAGGCATACAAAACTCAATCCATGGAAGAAGCAAACAAGGAGAGCAACTCTGACCATGAAGAGATGGTGCTCCTGCCATTCCACAGCTCCAGCACACCGCTGACTGGGATTTGCTGCTGCACCAGGCAGGCATGTGATTTTTATGTTTTCCTGTTCTGCAGTGTGTGTTGTTTTGATTGTTCCAGGTACAGGGGACCCCATTTCATAGATGAAGGTGCTCATGGCCAGTGACTGCCCACCTCACAAGACAATGCACCAGTGTCTAGGAGTAGGGAATCTGGCTACCACTGCCAGGTGCTCCAGATGCTTTGTTTCACCTTAGGCCTCCCAGCTATTGTCAGAGTTCTATGTTAGGAGCAGCAGTAGCCTCTCCATGAGGAAGGACAAGCCAGAAGCCAAGGGTGATCCCACTTCCCAATCAGACAGTACCTTCACCAACAGGCACAGTCCCACAGGACCCAAGAAGGACCGAGATGGAGATGGGATCCATCAACCCTCAGTTAGTATACCCAGAAAGTGTGAACTCATGCCTCAGGTATGAGGTTAATCTAATAAGATGAATGAGAAAATATGAATCAGGAGAGGACAGGACTGACAGACATGCAATGTAGGGTCAAGAAGACAAAGAAGGAGATTTCTTTCATCTAGAAGACAAAGCTGGAGATCAGGCTGACTGTAACGTAGGTCTGAGGCGCCTCCAGGACACAGGCCCAGATGCAGCTGTACAGAACAGCTCAAGCTGAGATCAGAGGCCCAGGTCCAATGTTCAATGCAGACTCTGCAGCAATGGTCAGAGGGTCTGTCAGAGAGATTCCAGGTGACTCTGACAGCTCTGGGCCTTAACAGCTCAGGTACACTTAGTGACGTGACTACTTCTGCAAATGTACCCAAAATATCCACAGTGCTGGTCAGAATGTATGTGAAATTGCTGTGATGCACAAAATTACTTTATCTCCTGTTTCATGCTGTTACGACTTCTTGCTGAAAAACACAGACCTATTTTGTGTTTCATTTTAATTGAATTAATGGAATTAAATTAGAACATAATTAAACACCCTACATCTAAACCACAAGAATTTCATTCACTTCCCTGAGATCATGCAGCTCGATAGCTGGGACTTGGGGATAAATCTGATCAATGTGCAATGGTTGTTAACTATTATATCTGTGCCCTCACTGACTTAGAACAGCTGTTTTCATGCTGGGAGAGAAACAACCATGTATCTGCGTTTTGTATTGCATCTTTTAACAAGAAAGATGAACAAGTTAACTGAAGAATTTCCAAAACTTTTCTTCATTTTTTTTCTAATGGAACAGCAATATGTCAAGAAAAATAACTGCTTTGAATGAAACCCACATTTATTACTCTGATGTACATACACTTGATAATGCAGCTTTTATAATTCCCCTCATTTTTTGCTTTTACTTCTTATAAACTCTGTACTTTAAAATGTGTAAAACTAGCACTAGCTAACATGCCTTGTGCTTTGTCAAACCCATTGAAGTATTTTGTTGTTTGTTACAAATACATTGCAAGTGGCAGGTCATAAATTAAAAGACTATTTTTGTATAAAAATAGAAAAGTCACACACTGTCATTTTCAAGAACAAGACAGCAGTTGGCACAGGTATAATCATATCTCCCAAGCCAATTTATAAGGCATTTGTTTTCAGAGTGTAACATTTCACTTGAGGCATGATCAAAAAGTAATGATGCTAGGGACCACTTACCAAAGGACAAAAACAGTTTCACAAAGGAAGGCCTTCTATACTTGCTCGTATAGATGTCTACATCAGTTTAACATCCTGTAAATGTTTTTTATCAAAGTTCCTTCTACAAATATTCTATATCTTTTTAAAGTAAGAGAGAAATTTACTTTGGGAAAATATTTTATTGAAGATATATGTTGTGTTCCTCTAACTTGGGGTCTTCAAAAGTAGTTCCAATTATCTGTTTTCCTTAAAAGAAAAATTATGATACCAGGTGCTTTGGAACATTAAAACTTTTGTTTGCCCATTCTTATACTAGCAAAGGGGATGTGGATAGCTAAAAAATCCTAAAAATTGAAAAAAAAAATAAAAGTGTATGTAAGTAAGGGCAGATAAAAGTCACTGAGGGATGCATAATGTGCTAAACATCGTTATAGTATGTATATTTCTAAACATGGATCAGAAATTGCTATGTGATTGACAAATAATTGCATTCTAATAACATCAAGACTCGCACAAAGTTATATTTTTTTCTAAAATTCATGTTTTGGAACATTTAATTTTGTTTCTATTTTTAAAATAAGGGTATATTGTTAATGGAAATCATAGGTTACTCCTCTGTCTTTTCCAATCTATTATAACGTTAGCAAAATGCATAACTTTCTCACTTACTTGGTACATTTTTCTGCCTAAATTTCAACCAGAACTAATTAGTTCTGGTTCTACTTGACTATTTATTTTTAAATTAGGTTTTCTTCAAATATTACTCTTACTTTATGTTAACCCAGGTGGTACAGATTTTTTTTCATAACAGTAGTATCCCTAAAAAAACAAGAAAATTAAGAGCAGTGTGAAGTAGACTGTTTGGGCAGGATACAAACTGTGTTATGCTGCCAAATGGCAACTTTAAAAATCTTGCGTAAGGTTTTGTGGAGTTAGGAGATAGCTTTAACAGCATAAATTGTCAGTGTTTCCATGTAATGAAGATCATTGATTCTCTATTGAGTGTGGCTGGGATGGAGTTATTTGCTTCATTGCAATCCACATGGGGTTGGGCTTTAGACATGTGATCTAAAGAGTGTTGATAACACACTTGGTGGTTTAGGTACTGCTGAACGGTGCTTGCACAGCATCAAGGTTGCCTGTGTATCCCACTGAAGCCCCAAAACAGATAGCCCTCAAGAAATAAAACATAGAATGTGAGGCATTTGAAAAAGGCATAGTATTAGGAAACACATAGAGCAATTAATCAGCTAAAACAAGGAACACAATGACAGGAAAGAGATAGGGATAGGAGAAGTGATGGGCTAAGCATGATCAGAGCCAACAATGTCAAACTGACCCTAAGAACTTTGCCAAGCCATAGAGACCAAGCGAAGTACACCGGGAATTGGCCAAATTAGGAAAGAAGTTCAAAAGTTTAAGGAGGAAGACTCATCAGGAGACCCCAGCCCATGATGAAGGCAACTGGAATGACCACCAAGATGATCCTCAAAAGGGGTGTCCCCGCCCACGCTCAGCCTACGCCACGCCTCTTATGAATATTCATGCAAAGATATGATTATGTATATGATCTGATGTAATCTTATATCCAAAAATTGTATAAAAGGCCTGCCTTTGTTACGGGAAACTCGGAAATCCATTTTGTGATTTCCCTGACGCGTCGCAATAAAATACCTCCTGCTTATTAGACTTAAGCTGAGTCTCTTAGGCAGTTATTCTCGCCTTTTGGGGCAAAATTCGGCATCACCCCTCCAGCAGGCTGGGGGCAGGCAAGGCTTTGGGCCAGGATACAAGCAGGATGGTGACCAAAGTAACCAAAAAGATAAGCTCTATGAAACTGAGGTGTTTTTTCCAAAAAAGCCTTTGTTTGTGGATGAGCTCACCTCTTTGGTTGGTGAGTCACTGCTACAGCACCACTTGCTTATCTCTGTTTCTCCTTGAAACCTTAAATTGTTTTCATCCTTACAATGAGCTTTTACTGCTTTTGCTCTTCCCATTCTCTCCCCCAGCCTGCTGAGAAGGTTTGAGAGAGCAGTTGTGTGGGGGCTTATTTGTCATCCAGGATCAACTGACCACTTATACAAAAAACTCAGGAATAAATGTAGTTTTCATGTCATGGTGATGCGAATCGTTAACTGTAGATCCTTTTATGAATTTAAGTGGTTTTAAGGCAATTATTGATTTTTAAAGTATGGTTTAACCTGCCATTTAAGCTTTCCTTTAGAAATTATTTCAGAAGTACTCACTATATCAGATTGCTATAGATGTTAAACCTGCAAGTCAACTTGTCTCTTCAGAATCATGTCTGTATATTTATTTGAATTAAATTACTATTTATAAATGTATATATTTAAATTGGGCCAGGTTGGATGGGGTCCTGAGCAACCTGATCTAGTGGAAGGTGTCCTTGCTCATGGTGGGGGTGTTGGAACCAGACAATATTAAAGGTCCCTTCTAACCCAAGCCGTGCTATGGTTCTATGATTTATTGAAACAATTAAACAATTTCAGGAAAAGATGCATTACTTCTTCAGAAACCATTAAGAAAGAGACATTTCTCTAACACACATGAAAGATTCTAAGAATATTTTAAGGTCATACTGTAAATGGAAATTGACTCACATTTTTTAAAAAGTAATATTGTAGTTCATAAAAGTTGAAATAGACTTTTTAGCTCTTGGAATATCCCCTGTGAAACTAGAGAGACTGATGGGAATGGGGGATTAAAATTCCTTTCTACAGGGAAAGACAGCAAAACTTTAAAATAGGTGAAACAAACGCATGTACTAGTGCATGTCCATCTATCAGTAGATTATACATTTCAAACTGCCTAAACAAGTGAAAGAATAACAACCAGTTTCACATCCAGCTAAGACAGAAAACTGCATGCTTTCCTCCTTTCATGAAATCAGGTGAAAGTGAGATCATAAAAATGTAGTGATTTGATCTAGCAGCACACTCACTTCAACTGAACTTCAGAAGCACTAACACAGGCTCACAGATCTTTTCAACTTGTTTCTTGAAAGGGAGAGTGAAGAATTCATAAAGAATTGTAAAAGAGCAGAACTTCTAGTTCAGATTAAAGCAACTAACACCTTAGTAAGATGAATTTTAAATTACAGACTAGAAATTAAATTAAAAACCTCTCTCTGTAAAAGAAGTAATGAAATGATTCATTGAAGTGGATACTTGCACAGAGTTCCTTCAGGTATTGGCCTAATCAGCAAATATGTTTGACTTCTGTTGCTGTTGTTTCCACTACCGAGCAATAGGCGTGATGGTAACACTGCCAGGCTTCAAGTACCCCAGAGAGCAGAAAGATTAAAATAGAAGATTCCTCATATTCAAAAATAATTTTTGTACAGTAAGACACACAGGATTTTGGAAGTTTTAAAGACCTAATTCACCATCCCACACTGAAGCAACAGCAGGCATATTTAAATGGATTTTTGACTTATCAGGTTGTAAACCTTGGGTGACTTGTTTATAGGTGACATCTTCTTACGCTTCCCCATCTTGGAATGCTGTTAATAGACAAACTAAATCTCCTTCGTTGCAAATACCTGTTATTGTCATTTGCAATCACTGTGCAGAATGGAAAGATTCACATTATGTGCCAGTTGTTTCTGTTCTAAACAAAACCAGTTATTTAGTCTTTGTGGAGAACACTAAAACGTCTCTGTCCCCTCTTCAGTTACCTGGCTTCTGTGAGATGCTGTCCAAGCTGAGAGCTTATAGGCACAGGATAGGAAATGTATCTATCCCTCTTGAAAATTGCTCTAGACAGACCACTACAAAGTGAGAGCAGGCATGTGTAACAAAAAACCCCTTGCTGGATTTTTTCTTATGTTTAACTGGTGAATGAAAGAAACAAAAATATCTAACCTAAAATGTGTTTAATTTAATACAGATCTAAAGTTAAAAATAATTTGTTAGGGAAAAAAATTAAATACTTATTTTCAGCAATGTCAAAATATATTTTTTACATTCAACATTAAAATTAATTAATTATTAGAATGATCCGAGAATGAAAAAAAATACCCATTCCAGTTAAAATATTTTGAATTTTTTCCCTTTGTTTTCCTTTGTACGTGGTGACAAATGCTGACAAAACAGCATTTTCCAGTAGAAATGTTGCACTGATTTCTTTCAACCATCTTAACGTGATTGTGACAGATTGCACAATATAAAAAGCAATTCTATCAGCAAAACATACTTTAAACATTACACCCACTATTTTCCCCTTTTAAAGCATCTGTCACTGCTTTTAAAGGTCACATATTTCATGTTTCAGTGTGAGGGGAGAAAAAAATATCTCCTCTTAACTTGAGAGATTAGCAAGGATGCTATACCAGCTTTGTTGTGCGCTGGATAATTTAATTTATTATTCTTACTGTGACATAGTACCTAGAATTCATTTTTTGTGCAAAGAAAAATTTTCTTGTGTAGAATTTTTCTACTGCAATAATGGGAAAAAAACCCAAAAAAGATTACTTAAATGAATGAAGTCTGATTTTTGCTTCCACCAATTAAAGTCTCTTCCTCCTCTTTACTATAGTACTACTGTGAAGTAAATCTGACATGAGAAAAGATCAAATCCTGTTTCTGATGTTGTGAGAAAAATGTCTCTGCCCAATACCAAGAATATTAAAATTCTGCCAGTCCTTGTATTATAGCCCAAAAAAATAGAGGGGTGAGCTGTAGGATAAACTTGTTTATGTCCAACAGCTAGAGCAAAAATTACTTAAAAGGATGGGATTTAAGAAAGGCAGAGGTTTAGGAAAAAATAAATAGAAGGAGAAAAAAGTCCAAGAAAATGATGTAAAAAAAGGACAAGAAAAAAAAAACATGGAAACAACATAGATCACTACACCTTAGCATTGTATTTGGAGTCCAATATAAATGTTAATGTTAATTTCAATGGAGAGACATAGGTGATTTTAGGGATACTTATGTTACTGATTATTTTAAACAGAGGAATCTTATTCTTACAATCTTCAGTTCTAGAGAATTTCAGGTAACACACCATTGCTGGAAGAAAAGTGAGAAGTTTTCTTGTTAGACATATGTGTTTAATACACAGTCATGATTTTCAAGAAAATCGAGCTCAAAAATAAAAAGTTAAAGAAATTAATTTATATCTCAGTGTATTCAAGGAGTTAATGGTCATGACAAAATGCGTTTACTGGAAAGACATAAAATAAAGAGTCTGATGTTGTCATAAGGGTGTCAAAAAGGTCATCTTTGTACTGCTGGTTCAGAATAGAACAGCCTAGCTTACTTTTTTATGTCAAGAGCTACCAAAGTTATTCACTCTCATTTTTTGCAGTAGAGATTTTTATAGTTGTTTATGCAGGCTTGCCTGACCTACTCCAACTTTTTTTTTTTTTTTCCAAAATTCAATAGAAAGAAATAAAATAAAATTTCAAAGAAAATATTGTAAATGGTGCACATACAAATCAATTTTGTTCTTTAGTGGTATCTTGAATTTTCTCAACTCCACGTGTATTTCCTCAACCATTACCTTCCCATGTAAACTTTTACTCTTTTGATGAATCTTGTGGATTCCAAGGCTTTTCACTGACAAATTTGAAATGTGAAGATCATGTAAGGATTTCAAATCAGATTAGTACTTTTGATGAGAAGTGAGTTTACATGAATATCCATTTGAAGACTGTAAGTTTTAAGGGTCTTGTTTAATTGAACACTTAATTGGTCAAAACTTATCCAGTTTCCAGATGTCTGCCCAGCTGCTCTCACTCTTTTTTCTCAACAGGACATGAGGAGGAAATAAAGAATAAAGCTTGTCAGTTGAAATAGAGATGGAGAGTTCTCTTCCCAGTTATCATCATGGCCAAAACAACCTTGACTTGAAGAAACTTATTTTAATTAATTTCCAATTGAAACCAGATTTGGATAGTGTGGGGAAGACAAATACAGAAACAAGACCCTGTCCCTACGTCCGTGCTGTGCACAAAAAACTGTTTGGGAATCAAGGTGCTTGCTGCGGATCAAAAGCTACAGTTTTAGAAAGCCATGACATTTAAAATATGACTCTTTTTAATGTTTCATTAGCTTGAGCTCTTAAAATTTCATTTATTTCATTCATTCATTCATTTCATTAATTTACCTGCTATTAAAATCCACTCAGTATGCTTATACCTTATTAAATGCCCAGCATTGGGAAAATGTTCAGTGCATTCTGGAAGTCAACACAAAGCAATGAGGCCAACCAGCTTTCAATCTATATTTTAAAATAATCTGGTTTCTTACACAGGAGAACCTAGTGTAAGAAAAGATACATTACCTCCTTTTTCTCTCTTGGAAAATTCACTGTGATTAGAGTTACAGACTTTGGCACAAAAGACAGAAATTTACTTTCATGGGCATTTTATTTTGTAAGAACAGAGACCAGAATGTCCTCATCTTGAACTCAGTTAATACAAATTCATTGTCTAGAATACAGCAATGCAGTGCATCTTTTATTTCTGATGTATGCCTTTGGTAGTTTATTTTTTCCTTGAACTTAATTTGGCTGGATGCTTCAAAATGTTTTCTGTCAAGTGTTCTGAGCTAATAGTTCTTTTTAATGATGGAAAGATAGAGGGGCAGAATGAACACATAAAATCTGCACTAGGTGGGTAAGGTTTTGAGGTTGATATTGAAATATTAGGTTTGGGACATTTTAGTAGAACTCGAGTTCACCTAATTAGGGAATTTACCTGGAAGAATTGCTTGCCTTCACTCCTTTCCCTTACCTTCCTATAATATTGCTAAAGTACAATTGGGTGATATGGTTATAAATGTGCTTACTGGCATCCAGAGAAAGTATGGATTTTCTTTTGATAGTGAAGCCGTAAGTCTCAGAGAAAACCTGAGAGTTTTCAAGGAAAGTTGTCCTTCCCTTTCAACTACAGCCAGAAGCACTTTACTGGAAAATCTGGTGTACATTGGGTATTCTTTTCTTCTGAGGAAAACTTCTTCCAGCAAGACCTAGGCAATATTTACTAGTCCAAACAATCAAGACACTAAGAAAATGTGATTATTTTTCCTTCCCTTAATATCTTCTACAAAACCAGAAATAGTTTAAATGTCATTTATGTAAGCACAGCATTCACTTATAGCAGATTGCAACTAAATAACTCAAATAGATTGTCCTCAACTGTCTGACACAAGTTTAATATCCAGTTCTAGTTGGCTGCTTCCAAATGAGAGCTAAGGGTAGATTTATGTGAATGTAACAAGTCATTATTGCTTTCTTCTTAGCCATCACTAATTTTTACTTTATGGATAGTCAATTCATGTACTGTCATCATCTCATTATCTTATGTTTATTTTACTGTCCATGACAGAAATTATTTTATTCATGTTTAAAACACATAAAGGCATTTTACATTCACCATGTAAGATTTCCCGCACATTTTAGTTACAGAGATTTAATACCATTTTTCTTTCAGCCTTGCATAGGTTGAATTCACAAGATAACTTCATCTATTTTTTAGCTGTATCCCCTAATTGAAACTGCATTTACTTGTGTTTAACAGATGCATTTATTTACCTTTTATCTCTAGGCTGAAACACATATTTTTATTGCAGTGCTTCAGGCACTGATTTTGCATTAGTGAGAAGCTGAATTTGTAAGTGATGAATGTCATAGGTGGGACTTAAAATGTGCCAGGCTGTAGGCCAGACATTGATGCCTAAAGTTTTATCTTTCATGTTTTTCAGATTCTGTACTGCCTAGGGACGTATCTTTGAGCTTCATATTGAGTGTTAATAGGTTCTCTTCACAGCGTAGGTGGCAAAACAATCCTTTTCCAGCTTGAGACCAAAGAGAACTGTTACAAGGTTCAGGCCAAAAGGTATCAACAATGGGGAACTGAAGAGAGCAAACAGAGGATGGGACTTCATAATTTGAAACTATAACTGGACAATTAACTCCCATATTCAAATGGACCAAAAACTTATAAAAGTCTGAGACCTCGTGACTGGTTATCTATTTTGGGTCCATCTTGGGTTTAGCCCTGGACAGGCTCTCATACTGCCCAAGGTGTATCCTTTAAGGCCTTTTAATAAATACCTACTTTATTCTCTTAGCTCTGTCTAGTGTCTGTTCTAGGTCAGCCTCTTAAGGCATGGACACATACACATGGGAACCTCCCTAATTAGTGGAAACTGATTCCAGGAAACCCTGGCACCAGTGCTGGAGATACCGTGCTAGGCGCCACAGACTCTTATCCAGGCAGAGAAGGGAGCGTGCATTTTCAGGGAGGAGCAGGAGCTCCTCAGGGAGTTGCAGGCCAGAGGGGGCTTGTTGTCCATGTAAGGTTTGCTGGAGAAAGGGGACAGAGGGAACTGTAGTGCTGGGGACAGCTGTGGCAGATATGTGAGCCATCCTGCCCACCCACAATGACAGTCACCTCCTGAGAATGATTTTGAAAGCATTCCCTGTTGTGAAAATAAGGAACGCTTAGACTGGGGAGAGGAAAGGGTAAGTTTTTTCTCTCATTTTTGTGCTTTACTTGACACTGACACAGTAAGCACACTTCCCAGTGCTCAAATGGAAATGTTCCATGTGGAAGTGACAATACAGCAGCTGTGGGTAATGAATATGAAGTGGTCAAAGAGATATGTAAATATTAGCAGAGATGCAAAGGCCAGACTCTAAGATGCAATTTTACAACTAAAAATGGTACTTTCCAATGTCTTTGGAGCATGCAGAGAGCTCTCAAGAAAACTCCTTTTTGACCTTCTTCTCAGAATTTCTGGGCCATATTGAAATACGACTGTAATTTTTGGGATTCTTTCCCTTAATTTTACTCAGCTTCAAATGACATTTGCCTAGGTTTGCCTTATGTTTCTGTGATCATGCCATCCTCCAAAGTTGTAGCAAGAGATATAAGCAAGGTACTCTCTGTTAGAAACTTGGAAATAACTTCGCTAGTTTTACTTATACTACGTAATTTTTTTTCCAAGAGTCAGTTTAATAAATGCACAGTCTGACAATAGTCGTGTTCTATAGAGACTATTTTTGTACTTGACTTTTTTTCCATACAAGTATAGGACATTTGTTCATTAACTTCCTTTTTTTTTTTTTTTTTGATTGACAACGTCTGCTTTTTTTTTTCCCCTACATGAGGTCAATGAGGTTACTGAATAATTAGTAATGTTTAGTAAAGTGTTACTAATAGTAAATCTGTTATGAACTAAATAATGCATTCCAAAATGCATGTTCTGGTAGTGACATAGCAAACATGAGGCTGCCATGACACCATTAAAAAAAAAAAAAGCCACAAAAAACCCAACATGGCAAAGAAATATATTGAGTTTGCTTGGCAAGATTTCAGTAGCAGGGTAGCTACAGAGGTGGATTCTCTGAGAAGTTGCCAGAAGCTTCTCCTATGTCCAATGGAGACAATACCAATGGGCTCCAAGACAGACCCATTGCTGGCCAAGGCTGAGCCTGTCAGGGATGGTGATAGTCTCTGGGATAAGGCATTTAAGAAGCAAAAGAAAAAAGTGTTACATCTCAGGAGAAAATTGTAGCCAGAGAAAAGAGGAGTGAGAATATGTGAGGGAAACAACCTTGCAGACACCAAGATCACTGAATAAGGAAGGGGAAGAGGTGTTTCATGTGCTGGAGCTGAGATGCTTCTGCAACCTGTGGTGCAGATCATGCTGAGGCAGTTGTGCCCCTCCAGCCCATGGAGGTCCCTGGTGGAGCAGAGATCCACCTGCAGCCCACAGAGGACCATGCCAGAGCAGGAGGATACCTGAAGGAGGCTGTGAATCTGTAGGAAGCCCATGCTGGAGTAGGCTTCTGGCAGGACCAGGGGCCCTGGGGAGAAAGAAGCCCATGCAGGAGCAGGTTTTCTTGGCAGGACTTGAGACCCCATGGGGAACCACACTGAAGCAGGCTGTTCCTGAAGGACTCCATGCGGATCTCGCACTGGAGAGGGACCCTGTGGAAGGGAACCATGATGGAACATTTCATGAAGAACTGCAGCCCATGGGAAGGACCCCACGTAGGGGCTGAGGAGAGATTCTCTTGCTGAAGGAGCAAAAAGTGGCAGAAAAATGTGATGAATTGAGTGTAAGCTCCATTCCTCAGCCCCCTTCCCACTGGGGAAGATGAAATACTACATCAGGATCAAAGTTAAGCCCAAGAAGAAAAGAGTATTCTAACATTTAGTTTTATTTCTTATTTTCCTACTCTTTTGATTGGTAGTTAATTAACATATTTTCTTCAAGTTGAGTCTGTTTGTCCTGCGGCAGTAATCAGTGAGTTATCTTTCCCTGTCCTTGTCTTGATCCATGAATATTTCATTATATTTTCTCTCCCATTTCCAGAGGAGGAGGGGAGTAAAAGAGAGGCATTGGTGGGCACTGGTGTCCAGCCAAAGTCAAACCACCTCAAGAAGTCAGGGAGGGAACTCTTCCAAATAAATTTCAGCTACATATCAGTCAGTCTGTGCTTCTTTTCAACATCTTTGCCTTGCCAATTTTTTGCCTTTTAGAGCTCCCCAAATTCATTTGACACAAGCTTTCAAAGTCAATATTTACTTTGTGGGAGCAGAGCGATACTTTGGGAAAAAAAAAAAAAAAAACGAACAAAACTGATTAAATGTAAATTGGGGGTAAAAACTCTACTCAATGTTGTGTCATCTATTTACTGAGAGACTGAAAGTTCTGCGTAACAACCAGACTGTTGGAGTAAAAGCAAGTCTGTGTAATCCAACATACTTCTAGTGGACTTCCACTGGTAGGTGAGGCTTTGACATAGTGAAAGAAATTAAAATGTTTCTAGGATATAAAAGCTCTTAAATTCCTCAGAAATTTAAGAAAGCAATATGAATTATTCTGGCCAACTCATATATATTTTGTGTTTATCTATGTTCTGCCATGCTCCATCAAAAATGCATGCCCTTTTTTTTGGAACTTCTGTTGAGCCAAAGAATATTCAGATAAAAACTAATTTCTACCAAAATTCTCTTCTTCTCAGTTTTATTTATCAATCATAGGAAAGAAGTTTCTCTGTAGTTTATATTCTGTAGTTCCTATGTATCCAACAAGCATATATTAAAAATAGCACCATTATTGGGTAAAGTATATTCTAATATACTTTACTGATCTTCCCTAAGTCATAGATATGGGGTAAATAGCTCATAGGGAATCCAGAGATAGATTTTTTTCCCTGTGAAAGGGAAAAATATGCCCACAGTACAAACATAATCTTACCAAATGAAATGGTTTTTCCTGCATCCTGACATACAATTGAAGTTTCTGGTATAAAATAGGTTATCAGAACACTTTCTGAGAACTTAGAACTCCCTTACAAATTTGTTTGTTTTAAAATAGCCTAAATGAGTTTCTTAACATTAAGATGCTTTCCATTAATAACTATAGAGAATTTAATAAAGTCGAGTTTTTTGTTCAGACTTAGAGCACATTTAGGCAGCAGTGGACATTGCTGCAAGAAACCAGGAGATTTATCAGATGCTTTCTGTTTGAAATTAGAAGTAAGATACTGTAGAATGCTGAGCAGATAAACAAAACATAAGTATTCATGTTTTTAATAACCCAAATGAGAAACTAGGACTTTAACTATCCACTGGTAATCAAGGCTATAAGGAAGATATGATCATTGACAAAAATATTTGTGGAGAAATGTATTTCAATTTAATTATACAATGATATTATTAGCATATAAAAAAAATCTTACAAAATGAAGAGAATTTATAGCTTTCCACAGGAGATGCAAAGGCGATATATGCTAATTTGAAAAAAATTTACTGCTTAAAAATGTACAGTTACTAGCATGTAACAACATAACTCTTATTCTAGATGTTAGAGGTCAGTGATACTTTCCCAAACATTAGTTACTTAAGACATTGACATGGTATTTAAAGATTCTCATCTAGAAGGAGCTAATACATATGAAAAGAGCTAATACAGAAACAAAAGTAAACATTTAATTTAGCGAGGTTTTTTATGCAGTTATAGAACATCATTTGCCTGGAATTTCAGTATTATGGTAATGGAAAACATTTCAAAGCTAACTTGTCTTCATTTCTATGCCTAGCAAACTTCTCCCTCTTTTCTGTTTCTCTTCCTCTCCTCAGTATATTTTGTCTTCCACTTAAAGCAGCCATCTGCTAAGATTAGTGTTTCTATTACTTAATTATGCAGCATTTGACTATATTTCTATCATTACACTGTCTTCCATTAAGTGTTATGTTTGCGGCTAATGACATCTTTTTCTTATGTGTCGACAGCTCATTTTGTCAGATTTATTGTGCAGTACCTCAGTATCTTACTAATAATGTATCTACTACTAAGATTAATAATTCTTATATATATAAAGCTGTTCACAGAAGCATAGATAAATGCCACTGTCCGTAATAGCAAACTTGTAGTTACAGAATCATCCTAATTATACTTAGTTTCATTAAACTAGCTGTGAATAAATTACAAATTCAGGGTGCATCTGAGTTAAAATATGGCATGAAATTTATATTCTATCACGATATGCTCAGTTTTTACAAAGATCATACACTGAAGTGCTCCCCTGAAAGCAGTAGTAGAAAAATGAAAATATTTTTGTGGGAGTTCATCTGCAAATTTGCTCATCTGCAGCGTAAATAAGTCCTTTGATAAAAGACCCTTTTTTACACTAAATAAATAATATCTATGTCTCATGTGCAGGTATGTGTCTCTTCCCTTAACATTTTCAAGCATTTCTATAATTTTTGAATGCATTTGAAATGATGGCACTTCTGTGTAGTGGAGTACTGGTGTGGTGTGGGATTTTCCTTTCCCTTTCCTTTCCCTTTCTTGAAAGCTTGTAGAAGTGAATGATCCTTGGGCTACAGAACATCTGAGTCTTAGTCTGGTACCACTATCCAGGATGGAAACCTGAATTGTGTTAAGATAGAGATGGATGTCTTAGCATGAATTTCATGAGAAGTGACAGCCAGCTGGTATCTGCACATTCCCTAAGTATTCATTTTTCAGCTGTCTTTAACTGGTTAATATAGAAGTTCTGAGGATTTAACACAATGTCATCTCTCATGCCTCACTAGACACCATGGGGATATATCTTCTGTGTAGGATACGTGGCCTAGGAGTTGTCTGCTATTTTAATTTAGTCCAAAGAACACAACTTGGCTTGTCTTCCTTCAAATTCAAATACAACAAGGGAAATTTTCCTTTTTTTTTTTTTTTTTTTTAACAGTGTATTGGTCATAGACCTGGCCAGGCAGTAGGAGATCCAGGTTTAATTTCATGCTTGCACAAGGAACTTCAAACACGTTGTGTTATTTCCCAGGAAAGACACTTACCTTACAGCTGGTTCAGCCCTTCTGAGACTATGTAACTAGGCAGAAGAGCATGAAAAAAAATTAATTAGGCCAGAGAGAAGAAAAAATTGTTCATGATGCTTTAGAGGGCATGCAAAATGTATCTATGGGATGAACATGAAGAAAGACTTGCATGCAACTTTTACTGTGTGAAGGAACCATAATATATACAATTTGAAATTAAAAACTGCTGGAGAATTGAGATGGTGAAAATTTTAAGAAATTTTCTCCATGCTATTCTAAACTGTCCTATCCATGTGCTCTCCCAGCTGTATTCCAATAAAGCACATAGTTTTAGTGGGCAATGGTGTCCACATGAAAAAAAAAAAAAACAAAGTTGTCTCTGTCTTCTGCATTATGAGTTGTAAATTTGCCTTTCTGGATGTATGGAAACACATCCACTAACCATTCTGGTTCTGGAAAAAATTACCCATTCCAAAGTAGTAAAAAAATTTACAAAGGGCTTATAAAGATGAAAGTAGTGGACTTGAAAGAAAAAGATATTTAATGTAATACACTGTCATCAGTTTCAACTCATTCCTCTTCCCTTTTCTATCTAGATTACAAGCTTCTTCTCCAACATGGTCAGTCTCAGGAATGCCCTCATTCTGTGCAGGAGAGATTCCTTCATAAGAGGGATGTTAGCTTTTATATCCATTCTTTTTCTTGGATAAAATGCCTTTAAATTCCAGTTTTCTATGTAGATTATTAATTCCTGAGGTGGCACCAATGCTCTTACTCCCACATTATCTACCCTCAACTCTTTGAATATTAGAAGTGCTTTATCAGACCCGATGCTCTCTTCTGCTTGGTGGTTTTTGGCAAACCTAACAGTTAGAGATGAGAACAGGGAGCTTTTTGTACCTGCTCTTTCCAAGTGAGATGACACATAAACATGTGAATGAAGCTCTTCTATGTAAATAGAGAGCTTTTTTCTTTTTCTTTTGGTTTTTTTTTTCAGTCTTTAATTTTTTCACTCTGATTTATACAAATCACTGTAAGGAAGGAATACATGCAGGTCATTACTAGCTGTAGTTGGTGATTGGAAAGGATAGTAAGTGTTTTTGCTGCATATGGTGCTTGGCTTCCAGTACATCTTTTAGACATACAGCAGCAGTGAATTTGTCTTCTGGAACTGGAAGGGAAAAAACATAGGGACAGTCTTTCCTCTGTTGCTAATGATTTGAAACTCAGCTGTCACTGTCACTGTGACCAAGACAGACCCCTTTGCCTGTGTGTCTCTCCCTCACAAATAACAAATCTAGGAGGGCATATTTCCAAGCTGACTCCCTTAGTACCTGTAGCAATAATTTATCTTCAACATGCTTCAGAGATTCCCTGCACCTGTTTGTGTTCCCTGTTTGAGAGTCTCAGGGAATATTGTATATTGTCCTGGAAGTTAAAATTAGCCCTAAGGATAAGGGCAGGTGATATAGAGGTATCCCTTAGCTCCTTGTAAAATAATTCGTCAGTGTCATAATCCTGGCTGAGTGGTTGTTAGCTGACTCCTACACAACATTTACTTTATTTGCTTTTTCCTTCCTCCTCCTTACACAGATGCTCTCAACTGTGTCATCACCAGCTGCAAGCAGCATACAACCTCTCACACACAACACCACCCTTCAGCATTTCCCATCCTGTCTATCCCTCTTGAAGGGCCTGAATCCATCCACCATAACACCCTAAGCACAGCACTTGTCCCAAAAGGATGTGCTTATACCTATAATGTCACAGCTCTGTGACAGGGCCAAACCTTCAAGCTCTTCTTGTTTATCCATCACGCTGTGTGCATTAATGTAGAGATATTTCAAATGTGCTCCAGTGCATTCAGCAGAACACTGCAGCAGGATAGAACATCATCCCCCAAACATTGTTGTTATGCCCCATGACTTAACTACAGTTGAGTGAGCCTGTGAGCGTGGTCTTATCCCTTTCCCCATTCAAAACTATATGATGTATTACAGAAGCTCCTTTTTTGATCCCTTCTAACTTGTGTGTGAAGATACTTTCTCTCCTCTGAGAAAGGTGCATCCTATCTGTTGCACAAAGAAATAGTGTTGTGTACACTGGCCCATGATCAAAAACCTCTAACTTTTGCTAACAACACCAGTGATGGAACCAGGTATAGATTTAGCTGTGTCTGCCTGTTTCTTCCCTTATCATTTCCTGCAGCTGCAATGTTTGAGGAGAGTACTACTTGTACTCCTGACCCCTTAATGGCTTATTCCAAGGCGCCGACATTTTTCTTGATTGTTCTTGGACTTCTTATTGCAACTCCCTGAAAAAGCAATAATGGATCATCTGAAGGTCATACCAGGTGAAGAACTTTTCTCATCACTCATTTAGCCCAGGCCCCAGAGAGGCAGCAGTCTTCCCTTAGAAGTGGGTCTAATTGGCACATTGGGCCTCCTGTGCCCCTCAGAAGAGTCTCCTCTGACAATGACCCATCTTTTTAATGTATGAAAGTGGTTTTGATGTGGGCTATAAGGCTGACTTAACCCCAGTGACACTTCCAGGCCAGATGAACCATCATTCTTGTAATTGTTTGGTTCCACTTCCAGAGCGTTGTACCTGTTATACAAGGATGCCTGGAAGTCCAGGACAGTCATGGAGTTGTAACTGCTGAGCCAAGAAGGAACATGTTCCCCTTCCTCTCCTCCATTAAGGCACCATGTTCTGCCATATAGAGAGAAAATTGGGAATCCTCCACATCATGTCAACCTGATAGGTTTGTCCCAGGGAAGGTAGGGTGTGATTCCAGTAGTCTGTCACTCTTTTGGACTCTCTGGTACTCCTGAACTTACTCACCTCCTCCTGGAGCTCTGTCTCTAACCAGAGGAGCTCCTGTACTTGGGCACACCTCCCACAGGGATGCCCAGTGGTTCTGGTGTAAGAGCAGGGCTCACCCTGCATCTGGCATTGAGATGTCTGCAAAACTGCATCAGTTGTGGTGGGTGCCAAGCTTAGAGAGGCCATGGCATCTGCCAGGTGGTTACCCCTGGTCAGCACCCTTCCTGCACACCCCTCTGCCCTGTCAGCAACATCCTGCCCTGGCCAACACTGATCCATCCCCTAGGGGAATCTTTTGTGTTTGGGGAGCATGGTGCCCCATCATTGCTCCTGGTCCTGCCCATAACTTGTCCGCTGCCACGATGGGAGCTGCAGGCTGCTGGCTTCTTTCTACACCCCTGAGGTTTTCCTGCTTCAGGAAAACCCCCAGTGCATTCTGCTAGAGTGTTCTGCTCTGAACTGTGCTGGCACCAAAGCAGTTCACCTCAGGGACTGAGACAAGCATACTAAAAAATAAAGGTTTATTCACAGCCAGATAGAATTTTATTTTGATGTGGGAAACCTTAACAGAATGTAACCCTTTACTTTGGTAATGACTTTGGCAAATTTATACTTTAGATAACAGCTCTACTAGAAAGATTTCATATACATTCTAGATTATTAATTTTTATTTCTTCTTTTAAATTTTTTTTTCTGTAATCAGAACATACAACAGCTGAAGCCCTGGATTGTGAAATCTCAGGTGTTACCTCAGCAAAAACAATTCATGAAGACATTTTGCCATCTAAATAGAGGTGGCTGAATGTTGAAGTGAGTGGGAGACGACCATCCTTTAATGCATCGAACTCCAATTTATTGATCGATCAGTCACTTTAAATAACAGTGTTAATGAACTTCATGCATATTCCAAAATCCAGGTTTACGATAGGCTAACAGAGAAAACTCTAACCACTCCTTTTGTTTTACAATTCCTATAATTGTTTACACAAAACAAAACCAGTGTTCCCACAGTGATATGAAAGGTTCCCAAAACTTCCACATCTGTTCCCAGGGTGCCATCTTTTCCCAGAGAGGGTGTTACACTTGTTATGGGAAGACTGCCTGAGAACCTTAATGTTTATAAAGTGATGCCTGAGAGAGTCTAATTGTTTATAGAAATCAGGCTGGGAACTGCTTTTGGAACTGCTTTGCAACTACCTTTTACTTTTCTCTCAATTGCATGGCTTCATGGCCTTTTTCTTTAAGCCATGCTTGAACTAAACTCTCCACAGCTGAATAGAGATCACACAGGACAAAGGATAAAAGCAATCCCTGACAAACATGCTTTTGGTCAATTTCTATGTGATTAAAGAAGGTGCAGTGGTAGAGCAAGATTGCAAATGTAGCTGCTGAAGTTGTTTAAGGAAAGGGAGCCTGCTGGCTGTTCATTCTATAGGATGACTGAAATCTATGGCTTGTGGCTCAGAGGGTTTAACAGTTCTTCCCTGAAGAAGGTGAAAATGCTATTTCTGCCATCTCCTCCAGCCTTGGAACCACATGATGAGACATAAACTTTAAGGAATTTAGAGATTTTAGAGGAGCAAAGACTTTAGTTAGAGATAAACTTTATTGAAGTTAATTAAAATAAATGGATAGGCCTTGATGAAGTTAAGAGTTAGGAGTTAACTAATAATTGATTACTTGTCAACACAATGTTTGGTTAGGTGGGTTTATAATGAAGAATATAGAAACTTATAAATATCTTTTAGGAACATAAGACAATTTTAGGTCTCCTCTGTTCTGAAACCAGTTGAAGATGGGGAGTAGGACTTCTACCAAGGGTTCATTTGTCATATTTGCATTGAACAGGTAGAAAGGTCAGAACGAGGAAGACTTCATTTACTTCATGAGTATTTGGGAGTTATCCCAGACGCTGCCCAGCATTGCAATAAACATACACTTTCTAACTTTAAACTGTTAGAGAGTCTTAGTCCGTCACAGTTGGATATTGGTACTAGATCAATATCCGTATTTTTAATAAATCTATGAGTCTGCCTTCCTCTTTAGGTCTGATATCTGCCAGAATCTTAACTGACGTATCCAGTTGCCTTGTCTGATTGGAGAACTGGTCGGTGTTGCCAGGTGGCTTTTTTGTCATTTCAGAAGGTGAAAAGAGGCCAATGCAAGAAAAGGAAGAGCAATGTGGTCTGTGATCAGGCAAAAAGCCAAGGCAATGACTACTAGAATGAAAAATAAGCTTAGTCCAATTTTTAATGGGGTTCTAATATTCTAAAGAGCATTTTCACTTTCCTGTTAGAACAACAGGAAATTATTTTAAAAATAAATGCAATATCCCTGCAAAAAATGCCCAAAAACTAACACAGAAAAAAGAAAAAAAACAACCAGAAAAATCCACCCCAAACCAACAAAACCAAATCAAACCTACCAAACAAAAATAATCAAAAAAACACTAACACACAAAAAAATCCACAAACAAGCAACCAAACACCCCATAATGTAGTTTGCTTTAGTCGTAAAGCCAGCTATGCCCAGGCATTTTAGATGAGACAGAAGTGCAAGAGAATGTGATACTTGTGTTTTGAAGACTCATGATTTCACAGGGTACTGAACAATCACAATACTGTGCACAGGGAGCAGGGACATTATTAATGCTTAAACTTTTCTTGTCACCTACATCCTTTTTCTTTCCCATCTTTTCATAACTTTTCTGTAATTGAAAAATCACAGTACACATGATCTTTCTTTTTGCACAATGGCATGGGGAAACCTGTGTAACAAGAGCTACTTTTCTCCCTTTGCATTTCTGTACAGAAGCTCTATGACTTCCCCATAGATATCTCTAGTTTCATCATACCTGTTATCTGTTTGTGACAGACAGCTCAACTTCTTTTTGTTTTATGGCAGTAACTTCAGGCAGTTTTGGCTATATCAGGGCTGACAAAAATCATTAAAAAATTCCTCTAAATATTCTCTGGTGTGCTGCAATCTGTGCAAAACAAACACATGAATCTTATGGGACAATCACTTTCAAACCTTATAGTATATTTTTTAATATCATCAAAGAAATAAAGCATGCAAAATTTTCAAGAGAATAAATACTTTTAAAAATTTTGAAAGTGCTTTATTATGAAACTCATCTTCAGAATGCTGGAGGCAATTTTCATTTGTTTTATTTTTGTAGCTCTGTAACAGTATTGCTGTGCAATGAATGCCATAATGGGAAAGCAAAAACTGGCATCTCTTCCTTCTGTGAGTACCCCAGAGGTTACACAAGGTAAGAAACCTTGCTACAGACAGGGTCTATAAAACCAGCCCATAGACACTAAATCCTATTTACACACAATAGGTTTCTTTGATTGTCAATATCTGTAGTTGAACCATTTTGCTTATAAGCAATGAGTATTTTGTAGATCTAATTCTGAAAACATTCTTTGCCCCGCAGCAGTCACTGATGATTGCTATGTGGCAGTTGAAGCAAATATGTACCTGAAATAGCCAGTTAGAATTGTTTTTAAGATACCAAGAGAAAAAGAAAGTGTTAACCTTTTATTTCCATGTCAGTCAGGCAATGCAATGTAGTTTAGATTTGGTTTTTATCTTCTTGCTTATTTCAGTAGATTTCCTCTGAAAGTTGAAGTCCATCTACCGCTGTTCAATTTTCATCTAAATACTCATCTTGAAATAATTTATTGTGAAATGGGAATATGAAAATCTATACAGCAAGTTGAAAACCTACCAGTGCTCTCTCACATTTTGATCTCAAGTCTGAAATGAGGGATTCAGATCCCAACCTGAGAAATGCTAATTTTTGAAATGTAGGTGATTGGAATTATTTAGTGAATTGTGGAAATAAACCCCAGGTTTAAGTCAAGGTATTGAAAAGAACAGGTGCTGACCTACATTACAGAAGGAAGATTGAAAATAAATATGTGCAAGTGAAATGTGACGATTTTTATAAAGCACAGCAAGCAAAATGCTAATCATTACAATGTAACAGACTTCTTGAGGACACTACAGTGACGACGGTTGATTTTTTGTTATTTGACATTTTCAGGAATGACCCAGAAGAGCAAATAAGCAATATTTTTAGCTAGTATTTTGTCCAGTGATAGAAATACTGATAAGAGTAGAGGAATATTGTGAAGGTATATTGTGAATGAGCAAGGAAATAACAATGAGAGCCAACTGGGAAAACTTCCCACATAGGTAAGGGTTAGAAGTGGATGACTCTAGGTGGCTTCAGAAATAATGCAGTTCAAGGTAGCAGTAGACACTTTCTAAAGAAGGTTTCACCTACAGGAAAAGAAATTGGAAGTTTTCATTTTTGTCTTCATGCTCATGAAAATATGGTAATAAGTCTATTTATGGGTCTTTGCTATGAACGTACATGGAATATACTACTTGTTTTTTGATCTTTTTCTTTACCAGACAGGTATTGACAGATAAGAATTTAAATGCAATTTCAGCAGATTACATAATAAGGAAGACGACGGAATTGTGTGTTGCTTGGCTGAGCAATGCCTAAGGGCAAGAAAGAGCATGACAATAGATGTATGGGAAAAATGGAAAAAAAATTTTACAGAACAGCATTTTATAAAACATGATAACCAAGAGAAATATCTACAGAAATCAGAGCACTAGCTCAATGAGAGACACATTTTTCTGAGTCTGGAAGAAGTTTTACAGCAGCATATTTTCTTAGGAGAAGTGGTGGATTCATTTGCCCCCAAAAAACCCAAAATGTGTCATTGAAAAAAACCCACATCTGCTTTAAAATCACAGATTATACAATTTTTACTTAAATCCCTGGTTTTTTATGATTTACATCTGTTATAAGTGACTGTACCATTTTCTTCACTTACAACTTTAGTTAGTATGATGCATGAATGAGTATTGGTAAATAAAAAGCATAGAACATCTTGAAGAAAAAAAATTTATTTTAAAACAGAAGCTTCTGCTATTCAGATCTTGATCACCGTAATTCAGCGATTGAGATGATCATGATTGTCATTACAGTGGGCTTTTAAAAACTTCAATCATTTTCAAAGGGTCAATAACAATACATTTATTTAGCACTAAAGGGCCTGTTCATGGTGTTGTTTGGGATATTTTATTTATGTATTTTAATATATTCACCTTGAAGGTTATTGGGGAAGAAAATGGAATTCTGTGGCTAAAACTAAAAAGTAAAGATAAAGCATGCTGAGGCTGATCCTTAAACCCATATTATCTTTAGTCCCTAATTATCTATTTGTACACTAGAATTGTACAATTTGTGTTTCTTGATGCTATTAATACAGCTTAAGTGATACAACTGCTTCTGGAATGGAGACAATTTCTTTGGTTCACAGTTTCTTCAAGACTAGTAATTACTTTCCTCTGGAAAACAAGAATAGTTCTAGGAAAAAAAAGTAGGTGTGATTGATGGACCTGTAACAACATTCCAGGGCCACAGGTCATTCACTATTGTGCAGGATTCACCCAAACTACCAGGTCCATTGCATTTCCTGGAAGAACAGAGAAAATTGTAATGAGCATGGACAGAAGTTTTTATGCACAGGAGCTGCATCCATTGAGGAATAGAGATGTGTCATGACTGAGAAGTGGTGAAAAGTAGAAAAATAGAACCTTGGTATATAATGAGGAAATTAAACAACCTTATGCAGGAAAGGAGCAGTTTGACTGATTCAGACAAAACTTCTTGGAATGCTTCTTTAACTACATAAACCGAGTGATCCTCAGACACAAGTTCTTGTCCCACTCTGTCCTCTGTGTTTTGCATAGCTACAGGAAAAAAGAAAGTTATGAAGGACTACAAAAATACATACTTAAAACAAGCCTCAGGTCTCAGA